>NC_082702.1:3000000-3265000 GCF_949987515.2 Delphinus delphis | reverse complement strand
GGAGGGAGAGGGCCACGATGCCGTGCGGGGAGGCACCAGGACCAACTCCACGGACTGTGCTTGAAAGCTGCCATACCCGGCGAATGGCTGATTGATTAGGTGCATTGGCTATTGACAGCTCCATGAGGCCAGGCATTTATTTAAACCTGCTGTTCACTGCTGGGGCCTCCATCCCTAAAGCAAGGCCTGGCACATAGTAGAGCCTGGTAAAAAAATTTTTTTTAATTATTTTATTTATCTATTTTTGGCTGCATTGGGTTTCGTTGCTGCGCACGGGCTTTCTCTAGTTGCAGTGAGCAGGGGCTACTCTTCATGTGGCACGTGGGCTTCTCATTGCGGTGGCTTCTCTTGTTGTGGAGCGCAGGCTCTAGGCGCGCGGGCTTCAGTAGTTGTGGCACGCAGGCTCAGTAGTTTTGGCTCACGGGCTCTAGAGCGCAGGCGTGGGTTGTGGCGCATGGGCTTAGTTGCTCCGCTACATGTGGGATCTTCCTGGACCAGGGCTTGAACCTGTGTCCCCTGCATTGGCAGGCAGATTCTTAACCACTGCGCCACCAGGGAAGCCCAAGCCTCATAAAATATTAGTGGAATAAATCCTTCATTCTCAACCTGGGTGGAAGAGAGCAGATTGTTGCCACCAAGGGGGTAAAAATTGGTTCTTGGAGGGTGAAAAAATATTAAATGTTACAATGGTTTCTGGCTTACAGATATAGTATGTATTATATTAAAATGTTTTCATATTAAAAACTCCATGGCGGGGGTGGGGTGGGGTGGGGGGACCTTCCCTGGTGGTGCAGTGGATAAGACTCTGCGCTCCCAATGCAAAGGGCCTGGGTTCAGTTCCTGGTCAGGGAACTAGATCCCACATGCATGCCGCCACAAAGAGTTTGCATGCCACAGCTAAGGAGCCGGCAAGCCACGACTAAGGAGGCCACAGCCCACAACTAAGGAGCCCGCGTGCTGCAACTAAGGAGTCTCCCTGCTGCAACTAAGACCCCACGCAACCAAATAAATAAATATTAGGGAAAAAATAAAATCTTCATGGAGGGAAAGGATGATTAGGAGAAAATGTCTAAAAAAGTCTTCTGGGGACTTCCCTGGCAGTCCATTGGTGAGGACTCCAGGCTTCCACCGCAGGGTGCTCGGGTTGGATCCCTGATCCGGAACTAAGATCCCACATGAGGCAGGGAGCAGCAAAAAAAAAAAAAAAAAAAAAAAAAAGCTTCTGCGGGGGGGATATAGTAATTAAAGGAAAAAATTAAAGAAAAGAGGTTAATGAACACAGGAATACATGATAAGTGAATGATTTGCTATGCAAATGTCATGGGGAATTTTTGTTAAGTTGGAGGCAGCCTCTTGTCTAAACACCCTGCGGCTTCCACGGCCTTTTGGCGGGAGAGGTTTGGAATCAGACATCATACTGAAAAACAAATAGATAAAAAATAAAATGATAAAATAAATCAATAAGATTTCTCCTATTACTAATCCATTTATTTATTCTACAAATATCTACTGAGCTTTGTGGCTAAGAATGTGAGCTTCTAGAGTCTACGAATCCGGGTTCATCTCTGACCACCAGGAACCGGCTGATAAAGAAATATCTCCGTGGGATTTGACCAAGAAGGACCTCCCTGGAGTTCTTGTGGAGATGGGTTAAAATAACCCTGCACAACGTATAAAGCTAGTGCCTTCTACAGAGAGAATACTCCATCGATATGGCAAACATTAAGAATAAGTGGGGAATTCCCCCGCGGTCCAGTAATTAGGACTCCACGCTTTCACTCCCCAGGGCCCCGGTTCGATCCCTAGTTGGGGAAATAGGATCCAGCCAAGCTGCGCGGTGCGGGGTGGGGGGCGGGAGGGGGAGTGAACTGAGAAAGTTTTTTTTTTTTTTTTTTTTGCGGTACGCGGGCCTCTCACTGTTGTGGCCTCTCCCGTTGCGGAGCACAGGCTCCCGACGCGCAGGTTCAGCTGCCATGGCTCACGGGCCCAGCCGCTCTGCGGCACGTGGGATCTTGCCGGACCGGGGCACGAACCCGTGTCCCCTGTATCGGCAGGCGGACTCTCAACCACTGCGCCACCAGGGAAGCCCATGAACTGAGAAATTTTATTATTAAATGGGGCTATGGCAGTGAATTACCCCAAACTCCTAGGGGTTAACGGAATGATTACAAAGAGCCTCCCACGAGGCCTCTATCTAGAGACCAGAACGCCCTCCCTCCACGGCCCGAGAGCCACAAGAGAAATACAAGTCCCAGGAGCCCGTGCGGGGACCAGCCCCCCAAACCAGAAGCCAGCGTCCCAGAGATGCTGGGAGTTGTAGTCCCAGACTCGGGCGGGCAAGAACCTGGGCTGGCCTGCTGCGTCTCACCTGAAAATTGCCCACTATGGAGGTGCCCAAGGTGCAGAGGAGCCCCGTCCACAGGATCAGCTGGTTAGGCCACTTTCCGACCCCCCAGTCCCGAAGCTGGTGGTAACGGAGAATGCAGGTCCAGGCGGCTGGGAGGAGAGGGAAGTGGGCGGGAGGCCCGAGTCCCAGACTCCTGGGTAGGGGGTGGGGGGTGGGGTGGAAGAGACTGTGGGTCCTGGAGTGAGTGCCCAGCTCCTGGATTTGGGGGAGGAGGAGGCTGGGTGCCGGGGCCCTCTTGGCTGGGTGGGGCTAGCACCGAACGAAGTGTGCGCGGGAGTATTTACCCAAAGCAGCTCCCAAGTTGAGCACCTGGCTGAAGATGCAGCTCTGAGGGGGGCTATTTCCACATCGACTGGGGGAGATAAAGGGTCATCCTGTAGCTCCTCAGAACCAGGACCCCCTTCTTTCCTCCCTCCAGACCCCCCCCAACCCCAAGCACCATAACTACCTGATATAGGGGAAGCCTTCAGTGAGGTTCACAGCCTTGTTGGCCACAGCAAGCGAAAAACTGAAGTCGAGGAGACATCAAAGAGAGTACAGGGAGTTCGACGAAACTTTTCTTTCTGTTACGCGCAGAAACCGGACTTCTAGCTCCCCCTCCCTCAGACCCAGGGGCCCAGGGCCCCAGCCCCTCCCCCCTCAGACCCAGGGGTCCGGGCCCCCAGCCCCTCCCCCCTCAGACCCAGGAGTCCAGGCCCCCAGCCCCTCCTCCCTCAGACCCAGGGGTCCAACCTGCCTCTAACACTCACACGGTCCAGATGCCAGCAGTAGCCCAGAATGCCAGGAAGGCAGGCAGCAGGGACAGGTATCCCCACATGCTGGGGTCTGCAGGGAGAGAGGGGCAGGGACTGAGGTCACGACTTTATCTCTGTCTCGAGACTTTATCTCTCTGTCTCTCTCGGGTGAGCAACCAGCCCTAAGGGTACAGGTGTGTCATATTGTGGCCACCGCCCCTGAGGCCTCCATTGGCTCCCAGGCATAAGTAATGGGCAAAGGTCCGCTCTAATGAGCCAGCTGTCTGCTTGGGAAACATTCCCTACCTTTTGCGTAGTCCTTTGTCCTGATCTCCTAGTTTCTCTTAGCTGTCCTGCTCCCACCCAGATTCTGAGACTCTCCCAGCCCCTCCCTGCACTTCCAGCTTCTGGACTCCCCCCGATGCTCTCCTGTCCAGGCTCCCTCTGCCTCTCTCCACCCTGGGACTGGCGCTGCGTGAGAGGTTTGGGGAACATGGCTGGGTTGTGGGGTGGGACTGTCGGCGTTCCAGCAGAGCCAAAGACACTGTCAGGCCAAGAATATGACCTCCACACTCTTCAGGACCTCAACCCCAAACTGCCACTTCCGGTCTCAGAACCAAGCAGGCAGCACCTTAGCTTCCAGGGACCCCTAGCTTCCTTCCTCCCACTTTATAGCTTCAATGTTCAAACTCCCAGCCCTTGTCCTCCTCAAGACCCAGAAATCTGAGCCTCTAGCTCTCTCCACCCTTCCTCCCTTGGGGACCCAGAAGTCCAGGCCTCCAGTCCCTTCCAGAACTCATGCAATTGTTTCTAGCCCCTGAGGTCCATCCTCCCAGCTGTTACCTCCTTGGGGACGGAGAATCCAGACCTGCAGGTGCCTGCCCTTCTGAGTGTAGTTTCTGTCCTGAGGCAGTCGGGTGTGGGACCCTGGTGACCCTTCCTCCTCCCCGCACTGGCTTTCCCCTCTCTCTTCCTCTCTATCAAGCTGGAGTTCCCCACAGGCCGGGCCTGAGTGGGAAGGGCGATCTTAGTGATGACATCTCCATCGGAGAAACCTCCCTCCCAGAAAGCGACTGCTTCCTCTACCTGGACCGTTTTCTTCTCTCTCCGGCAGAACAAGCCTCAACTTCCTGGCTTCCTCCCCTCTTGGTACTCAGGTGTTTGTGTCCTAGGCCCCCTCCTGCTGCCCCAGGACCCAGGAGTCCAGGCCCCAGCCCCTCCTCCCTCAGACCCGGAAGTTACAGCCCCTCCTCCCTCAGCTCCCCATCTCTTTTTTTTTAATAAATTTATCTATCTATCTATCTATCTATTTATTTATTTGGCTGCATTGGGTCCACGTTGCTGTGTGCGGGCTTTCTCTAGTTGCAGTGAGCAGGGGCTACCCTTCATTGCGGAGCACGGGCTCTAGGCGTGCGGGCTTCAGTAGTTGTGGCTTGCGGGCTCTAGAGCTCAGGCTCAGTAGTTGTGGTGCACGGGCTTAGTTGCTCCGCAGCATGTGGGATCTTCCCGGACCAGGGCTCGAACCCGTGTCCCCTGCATTGGCAGGCGGATTCTTAACCACTGTGCCACCAGGGAATCCCCCTCTTTTTTTGTAATTGAAGTAAAATTCACATAACATAAGATTAACCATTTAATTTTATTATTTTATTTTATTTTATTTATTTTTTGCTGTGCCACGTGGCTTGTGGGATCCTAGTTCCCCAACCAGGGGAGTGAACCCCAGGCCCCTGCAGTGAGAGCGCGAGTCCTAACCACTGGACCACCAGGGAAGTCCCTAACCATTTAAAATTATACAATTCAGGGGCATTTAACATATTCACAGTGTTGTGCAACCACCACCTCTATCTAAGTTCCAGAGCTTTTTCATCACCCCAGAAGGAAACCTCGTACCTATTAAGCAGGCACTCCCAATTCCCTCCTCCCCCAGCCCCTGGCCACAACCAAACTGCTTTCTCCATATATAGATTTTCGTATTCTGGACATTTCATATCAATGGAATCATACAATATGTGCCTTTTCATGTCTGGCTTCTCTCACTGAGCATGATGTTTTTGAGGTTCATCCGTGTTGTAGTAGGCAGTGCTTCCTGCCTTTTCATGACTAAATAATATTCCATCAATGCCAGCTATCTGGGGGCTCAAGGGTCTGAGACCCACTTTTCTCCTCCTCTGTGCTGCAGGATTTCCAGTGCCCCAGCAACTAGGACCTTCAGCTCTCAGGTTCCTTGTGAGTTAAAAAAAAAAAAGCAGAGAAACAGACAGACAGACACTATGAATATTTCTTGAAGGAGGAGGCCCAGCGATCAATCAGTAATAAGATCTCTGCCTTCAGTGGGTTCCCAGCCTGGCGGGCAGACACACACAGATCCATAATGAGAAAACAAGATGTTCCAGTGAAGGTAGCACAGTGCATGGGGGGCCCCAGAAGAGGAAGTGGCTAAGTAGCAATGGTGGCCAGTGTGCGTTTGGTTGCGGGGGACGTTTAGGAAAGTCTGATGAGCCACACTTAGAGGATACATGCAGGCTGCAGCAAGGCCTTCTCAGCAGAGTCCAGACGGTTCCTGAAACCAGGCACCTGAGGGCTGAGTGCCTTCTCAGCAGAGTCCAGACGGTCCCTGAAACCAGGCACCTGAGGGTTGAGTGCCTTTGTTTTGTCGACTAAAATAGAAATGCACAACCTGAGAGCTGTGAGTTTCAGTTTTATTTGGGGACATACTGAGGACTGTGGCCCACCAAACAGCCTCTCAGAGAGCTCTGAGGAACTGCTCCGATATCAGCATCTATGTGATTTTGGGGAAGGCGTACATGCCGTCAAGCACACGTCTCTGTAGAAAGTTGCTGCTACTCACGAGGAACAGATACCTTAGTTAATGACTTTAGTGCTTTTCTAAGTACGAGAAGATGTAAGAAATTGGGTTCATAAAATCTTCTCCTGAAAATATCTAACTCTCTGAAGGCCTGTTCTGCCAGCTTTCCCAGAGCACAGAGTGCCTCATTCCAGATCCCTGCCTTGAACACCCTTCAGGGTGTGTCGAAAGTGAGTAACTCCAGTGACTAATGACTCAATCCTTGTAGAGCCAAGTGGAGAGCGACATTCCTTAGTAGGCAGTCTGCTGGGTTACAGACTGTGGGGTCCACTAGGAGAAATGAGCCGGGACCCAAAACTCTCAACTGCCATAAAGGTCTTGGATGTTATCCTGAGGGTACTGGGGAGCCATGGAAGGTTCTTGAGCAGAGAAGACTGAGAGGAGCTGATGCTGGTGGTGTGTAGACATGAAAAAGATATAATGATAGTAACTGTTACCCCATCTTACATGTCAGGCACTGCCCTATGTGCTCCATATGGGTTAACTCACTAATTCTCATGGCAGCCCTAAGGTGTCATTGCCGTAATTATGGACCAGATTCTCTAATCCTCATGAAAGTAGAATTCCTGGTTTCGTTTTCTTTCTTTCTTTATTTTTCTTTTCTTTTTTTGGCCACATGCTTGTAGGGTCTTAGTTCCCCGACCAGGGATCGAACCCGTGCCCTTGGTAGCTCGGAGTCCTAACCACTGGACCACCAGGGAATTCCCAAATTCCTGGTTTCTTGACTCACTCCTACATGCTCCCCACCCCACCCCAACACACACACACACACACACACACACACACACACAGACACACAGAGCCCAGCAATCCTGAGGAAAAAGCATCTGGAATAATTCCAAACTTCACACATCTAAGTGATACCCGAGAAGATCCAGAGCTTTCAACTTGGCAAGACTTGAGTTCGAATCCCGCCTCTGCCATTTAAGAGCTGGGTGCCTGTGGAGTGTCCTACAGCTGCTGTAACAAAGTACTACAGACTTAGTGGTTTAAGACAACACAAATTTATTAGCTTCTGTTTCTGGCGGTTAGAAGTCCAAAATGGGTCTTATGTGCTGAAATCAAGGTGTGGGCAGGGCTGCGGTCCTTCTGGAGGCTCCATGGGAGAATCCATTTCCTCCTCGTCTTTTCCAGCTTCTAGAGGTGCCTGCATCCCTTGGCTCATGGCCTCTACCTCCCTTTGCATGGTGGGAGGTGCTTCTGTCATGACACCCCCTTCTCTGCTTCTCTGATTCTGATAGTGACCCCTCCTTCGTTTGTAAGAGCTCTGCGATTACGTTGGGCTCACCCACATAATCCAGGAGAATCTCCCCATCTCAAGACCCTTAATTTAATCTGCAAAGTCCCTTTCACCATGTAACTACCGCCAACACATGTCCTGGAGATGAAGATATAGATATCTTGGGCAGGGGTGTTATTCTGCTCCCACAGGGCCCTTGGGTGGGTGGGTGGGGGGTGTCTCAGTTTCCTTAGTCTGTAAAATGGGGCACATCGTACCATTTGAGAGTCTGACTGCCTGGGTTTGGGTCTCCGCCTCTGCCTCTTGCTGGCGATGTGACCTGCCCCAAGGGCTTCCTCATCTGTGAAATGGAGATAAGAATAACTAGCAGTGTGGAATTGCGGAGCCAACCCGCCTAAAGCGCTCAGAGCATGTCTGACACGTGTGCGTTTCTTTTTTTTTTTTGGCCGCGCGCCGTGCGGCTTGTGGGATCTTAGCTCCCCAACCGAGGATTGAACCCGGGTCCTCAGCAGTGAGAGCACAGAGTCCTAATCACTGGACCGCCAGAAAATTCCCTGACACCTGTGTGTTTCCAAGAGGTAGCTGCTGTTCCTGTTGCCTTTATCTGAATGTTCATGCTCAGAATCGAGTGAAAACAGAACGCGTGGTCCGCCTTTGATGGGTGCTTGGCACGTGGCTATAGCTCAATGCAGGACGCTTCCTTAGTTTAGCTGCCAGTGGCAGGAGGGGGAATCAGAGCTCCTGGGATTTTGTTTTGTTTTGTTTGCCATTTAGCAGATATTGACTGAGAACCCACTGTGTGCCAGGCACTGTTCTAGACACTGGAGATACAGCCGTGAGCAAGCAGACGAAAACTGCCCTGGTGGAGTGGAGCTCTAGCAAGTTCTCACCCCTCTCCCCCACCCACCAGTGCCCTCCTTCCGTTTCTTAGAGACCCCTGTCTCAGCCATGGCTCAGCATCTTCCTCCCGAATCCTTCCTTCCTTCATTCAGTCAACATTTCCCTGAGGTACCTGGGTTCCCAGGACTGCTCTGACCCAGCCGCTGTCCTCGAAGGGGGTCCGTGTGTACCGGGGATGTGTGCCCTAGAGCCCTGAAGGAGCCCAGGGGAGGGAGGGCTGGATGCTACCTGCTGCTCACTCTGCCAGGGAAAGTGTGTCCCCCACCTTGCCCCAGCTGTGCTTATGCCTGTCTGATTCCTGCTCCTCTTTCAAAAGGAAGTAAAGATGCCAACTCCCAGGTGCCCTGAGGCAAGACTTCCCCCTGCCCTGCCCTGGGCCTTGGTACCCACCTTCCTGCATTGGTGCAAAGGCTAGGCTTACTGGTGTCCCTCTGGTGGCTGTTTGATATCCTCAGGACATCCCTGAGAGGACTGGGGGAAGGGGGACTCCAGCCTGGTGGGCTACGTTCAATTTGGGAATCAGGCTCCTCCCACTGTCCACTTGCAGGCTGGGGGCCTGGAATCTTCCGGATCCTTCCAGAAACAGGCTGCTATCCTGGCTCAGCTGAGGGGAAGAGGCCATGGTCTTCCTCTGGGTGAGATGATATTGCAGTTTCACTCTTAGGAAACTGCTTCTGCTTGGTGGTGGGAATCGTTTTCCCCAGAAAAGGGAACCTGCCCGGGTAGGGGATGAAGGCCTCTAGGGATCTCCGTTTTCTCAGCTGTAAAAGCAAGGATCATGATGGTGCCTGTGTCATGGGGTTTAGGAGTGGGTCCACGCAAGGACTTAAAACAGCGCCTGGCACATGGTGAATGCTGCATAAAGGTAGGTATTCACGTTGTGGGGTCCTCCAGGTTGTGTTCAGAACTTCTGCAGAGCGGGACTTCCCTGGTGGCACAGTGGTTAAGAATCCACCTGCCAATGCAGGGGACAGGGGTTTGATCCCTGGTGTGGGAAGATCCCACATGCCGTGGAGCCACTAAGCCCGTGCGCCACAACTACTGAGCCCACGAGCCACAACTACTGAAGCCCACGCACCTAGAGCCCATGCTCGGCAACAAGAGAAGCCACCGCAATGAGAAGCCCGTGCACCACGTCGAAGCGTAGCCCCTGCTCGCCGCAACTAGAGAAAGCCCGTGCGCTGCAGCAAAGATGCAAAGCAGCCATAAATAAATAAATATAAATAAATTTATAAGATAAAGATACAAATAAATAAATAAATTTATTTTTTTAAAAAAAAGAACTTCTGCAGAGCCTCCTGCAACCCTGAGAAGTTGTGCAGCTCTGTAGGGTAGGGAGCTCGAGCTCAGAGCAAGAGGCTTGCTGTGTCCCTGGGTCCTCCAGAAGGCAAATGCTGCTGTGGCATTAGCAATGTAAGAGATTTATTGGGGGGGGGACACCAGTGAAAGGTAGAGGGGAGGGAGAAGAGGAGTAGGTGGGGGAGTCGGTCTGCCACCTGTAAAAGGAAAGGGGGGAAGGAAGGTATATTTAGGAAGAGCTTGAGACCATGCGACTCAGAGAGCTCAGCCCAACGGGGAGATGCAGAGCAAAGATGCACGGCGGACAAATCCATAGGAACAGAAAGTAGGTTGGTGGTTGCCAGACGGGTGGGGAGTGATTGCTTAATCACTTCCTTTCTGGATGGTGAAAATGTTTTGGAACTTGATAGGGGTGATGGTGGCACAAGAGTGCAGCCGTACCAAATGCCACTGAATTATACACCTCAAAATGGTTAAAGTGACGAATTCTGTGTTACTTGAATTTTATCTCAATTTAAAGGAAAAAAAACAAACAAACAGATTGCCATTAGATGAGTCCCACATTGGGTGGAGGTGGTCAGGCCCCAGCACGGCCCCCACCCCTATGCTAAGTCATTGGTTGGGGGCTGCCCAAAAAGAATCTCGATCCAAAAAAAATAATAGTTGCAGGTACTGCAGCTGGGAGCTGTCAGCCAAATGCAGTCCTCACAGTTGAGTAAGTTCTTTATTGAAGGGGGATCCATTTTGGCTGCCATACTTCCCAACGTCACTGTGGGGAGCTGGGGTCAGAGCTAAGGTTTGTCTGGTTCTAAAATCTGGTTCTTCCTCCTACACAGTTGGTGGGAATGTAAGTTGGTGCAGCCACTATGGAGAACAGTATGGAGGTTCCTTCAAAAACTAAAAATAGAGCTATCATATGATCCTGCAATCCCACTCCTGGCTATATATCTGGAGAAAATTATAATTTGAAAAGATACATGCATCCCAATGTTCATAGCAGCACTATTTACAATAGCCAAGACATGGAAGCAACCAAGATGTTCATCAACAGATGAGTGGATAAAGAAGATGTGGTGCATATACACAATGGAATATTACTCAGCCATAAAAAAGAATGAACTAAAGCCATTTGCAGCAACATGGATGGATGGACTTAGAGAATATCATACTACGTAAGCCAGAGAAAGACAAATATCATATGATATCGCTTATATGTGGAATCGAAAAAAAATGATACAAATGAACTTATTTATACAGCAGAAATAGGCCCACAGAAATAGAAACCAGACTTTTGGTTACATATACACACTACTGTTTATAAAATCGATAACAAACAAGGACCTTACTGTATAGCACAGGGAACTATACTCAATATTTTATAATAACCTAAAAGGGAAAATAATCTGAAAAAGATTATATATGTGAAACTGAATCACTTTGCTGTACACCTGAAACTAACACAACATTGTAAATCAATTATACTCCAATAAAAAAAATAAAATAAAATCTGGTTCTTTCCAGTGTACCATGCTTCTTCCTCAAATACCCATATCCAGCCAAACTTCCACCCAAACCACCCGTTCATCTGTGCATATGTTCTTGCCTTTATGCATTTATCCAACCCACTCATCCACTCATTTGCCTATCTATCCAACCATAATTTCTTCAGATATTCTTCCAGCTCTCCAAAGCTCCATCCATCCATTCAACTATCCATTCACCCACCCCTATGTTCTTTCATTCTTTAACCCGTTCGATCAATTCTCTGTTCCTGTTTAGCCTACAATCCATCCATCAATCCAATCATCCACTTTCCCATTGATCCAGTCCACTTAATCAACCATCTATTAGCTTCCTATGGCTGCTATAACAAATTCCCTCAAACCTGGTGGCATAAAACAACAGAGCAGAGTAGGGGGATGGCTGCAGTGGGTGGGTGATTCCAGGCAGGGCTGTCGGGGAAGGTCTCCTGAGGAAGTGACGTTGCAGCCAAGACCTGGAGCAGGTGAGAGAGTGAACCCTGTGAATATCAGTGGGCAGAGCTCTCCTGGCAGAGAGAAGAGTAGGGAAAGACCTGGAGATGCTTGGGACTTTCGGCTTCCAGCAAGGAAGCCGATGGGACTATAACAGAGTGAGCAATGAGGAGAATAGTAAGTGATTAATCAGAGGAAGAATGGAGGCCATTGTAAGGACATCACATTTTAATCTAGGTGTGTATCCATTGCCTGTAGTTTAGGACGTCAAAAAACATTTATCATCTCATATGGTTTCTGTGGGTCAGGAATTCAGGAGTGGCTTAGCTGGATGGTTTTGGCTTGGGGTTTCTCCTGAGATGGCTGTCAAGCTGTGGATGGGGTATAATCCTATGAAAGCTTGGTAGAGACAGGAGGACCGTTTCCAGGGTGGTCACTCACATGACTGTCAGATTCAGTTCCTCTCTGGCTGTTGGCAAAAGGCCTCAGTTCCTTGCCCTTGCCTCGTGGATGTCTCCATAGGTGGTTGCCATGACCTCTTGACATAGCGCTGAGCTCCCCGAGAGGAGTGAGTGATCCCAGAGAGGATGGTGTCTTTGATAACGCAGCAATGGACATGCCATCTTTTCTGCAATATACTGTTGGTTACACAGCTCAGCCATGTTCAGTGTGGAAGAAGCTACACAAGGCATGAATCCTGGGGAAGGGGGTGGGGTGCAGAGTGAAGATCCTCTTGGGGGCTGGCTACCAGGGTATGAGTCCGTTGCAGAATTTTGAGCAGGATAATGACGATGCTATAGGTAGAAACAGATATATAGATAATTATGTATATGCATGTGTGCATATGCATAGGTATGTATGTATAGATATAGGAATATGTGTATAAATTAACATAGTATGAATACTTATATTTTATTCTATTATTGTATACATTTTGTTATTACACAAGTAATACATGAAAACAGAGAGAAAAATCCCCACCAACCATTTATTTTTTTCCAGCTTTATCGAGGTACGACTGACAAACAAAAACTACGTATATTTAAGGCGTTCACCATGATGGTTTTTTTTGTTTTTTTTTTTTGCGGTACGCTGGCCTCTCCCGTTGCGGAGCACAGGCTCCGGACGTGCAGGCTCAATGGCCATGGCTCGCGGGCCCAGCCGCTCCGCGGCATGTGGGATCCTCCCGGACCGGGGCACTAACCCGTGTCCCCTGCATCGGCAGGCGGACTCTCAACCACTGCGCCACGAGGGAAACACCACCATGATGTTTTGATATATGTATACGCTGTGAAATGATCACCACGATATCAAGCTAATTAACACATCAGTCACCTCACATAGTTACCATCTTTGTGTGTACGTGGTGAGAACACTTATGACCTACTCTCTTAGCAAATTTCAAACGTACAATGTTTTATTATTAACTGTAGTCACCACGCTGTACATTAGACCACCAGAACTTATTCATTTTATAATTGGAAGTTTGTACCCTTTGACCAACCCCCGTTCCCCCCTCCCTGTAACCACCATTCCACTCTTTGTTTCTGTGAGTTCGACTGTCTTTTGGATTCTACGTATAAATGAGGTCATGCAGTATTTGTCTTTCTGTGTCTATCTTTTCTCACTTAGCATAATGTCCTCCAGGTTCATCCATGTTGTTGCAAATGACAGGATTTCCCCCTTCCTCATAGATGAAAAATATTGCAATGTATGTATACACATCTTCTTTATCCATTCACCTGTCCACATACACTTAGGTTGTTTCCATGTCTTGGTTATTGTGAATCATGCTGCAATAAACTGGGGAGTACAGATATCTCTTTGTGATAGAGATTTCATTTTGATATATACCCAGAAGTGGGCTTGCTGGATCACGTGATAATTCTATCTGTAATATATATATATATATATATATATATATATATATATTTTTTTTTTTTTTTTTTTTTTTTGGCCGAGCAGGGGCTACTCTTCGTTGCAGTGCGTGGGCTTCTTATTGCGGTGGCAGAGCATGGGCTCTAGGGCGCAGGCTCAGTAGTTGTGGCGCATGGGCTTAGTTGCTCTGCGGCGTGTGGGATCTTCCCGGACCAGGGCTCAAACCCGTGTCCCCTGCGTTGGCAGGTGGATTCTTAACCACTGCGCCACCAGGGAAGTCCCTATTTCTAATTTTTTGAGGAAACTCCAAATTTTTTTCTCACAGTGACTGCACCAATTTACATTCCCAGTAACAGTGTACAAGTGTTCCCTTTTCTCCACACCCTCCTCCCAATCATTTAATTTACACACACATAAAAGTAGATGTCCCTTTCCCCTCAAAATATGATCATCCCGAATTTGCTGTTTTATAGCACGCTTTCCCCCTTAATAAGTCACGTGCCACCTTGAGAGTTACCAAGCCCACGATATCCCTCCAGCAAGTGAATGACTGATCTGAGGAAGCCACCTGCAACACAGGTGTCTTCTAAGGCATGCTTCTCATACGTTCTGGAACGTCCCAATCACCAGTCTGGGTGATTCTGATTTAGGAGGTCGGGGTGGGGTCTGAGATTCTGCATTTCTACCAAGCACCCGTGGAATCCTGCTTGATGCTGCTGGTCTATGGTTACACTTTGGGCAGCAACATCCTGAAATGATTAATTATTGAATATTCGACCAGCCTCTCTCAAGAGGCTGAACCTTGGAATCTATATTTTCACTACTTTCTCTAGGTGATTCTTTATTATTTTCTCTCTTTTTGTTTTTTGGTGGAGTTTCTTTCTTTTTTGCGGGGGGTGGTGGTGGTAGAATATACATAATGTCAAATTTGCCATTTTAACCATTTTATTTATTTATTTATTTTTGGCCTCACCTCGGGGCATGCGGAACTTCCCCACCAGGGATTGAACCTGTGCCCCCTGCAGTGGAAGGTGGAGTCTTAACCACTGGACCACCAAAGAAACCCCATTTTAACCATTTTAAAGTGCACAATTCAACGGCATTATGCACATGCACGATGCTTTGCAACCATCACCGCTCTCTAGTTCCAGAACTTCATCCAAAAAGGAAACCCCATGCCCAATATCAGTCACTGCCCATTCTCCCCAGCCCATGGCAATCACAGATCTGCTTCCTCCCGCCCCACACCGCTTTGAGGCATGTGTGATCTTATTTTCCCGACCAGGGATGGAACCCATGCCCCCTGCAGTGGAAGCAATGGAGCCCTAACTCCTAGACTGCCAGGGAATTCCCCAGATCTGTTTTCTGTCTCTCCAGATTCACCTATTCTGGATATTTCATAGAGATGGAATTACTCCATATGTGAATTTTTGTCTCTGGCTCCTTTCACCCAGTATGATGTTTTTAAGGTTCATCTGTGTTGTGGCATGTGTCAGAGATTTATTCATTTTTCCGAGGTGTCTCTTATGTCATCTGTGGGTCGAGAACCAGTTGGATCCTGTCCGGGCAGTGTAGCAGCAGGGGTTGAGAGTACAAACTCTGTAATGTGGTGGCCAGTTACACCTCCTTGGAAAGCCTCACTCTGCTCATCTGTAAAATGGGGATAATAACAGCCCCTCCCTCACAGGACTATTTGCAAAGTGACTGGAGTGTGCTAAGATCTCAGCAACTGTTAGGTACTATTGTTCTTCCGTCTTGCGAATATGCTGTAATCGGTCCAACCAACCTCCTACGGCTGGACATTACGGCTCTTCCTATTTTCCTGCTTTTTCAACAAATGCTGAGACAAACATCTTTAAATATTTTAACACTTGTCCAGTTATTTCTTTAGCATAAAATCCTGGAAGTGGCATTGGCGTGTTAAAATGTTATTTGTATTATGAAATATTTCTGACACGTAGAAAAAGAACAGACAGTGAATACAATGAACTCAGGGCTTCCACCTCCGGGCTTAAAAAACAAAAAAATTACAAATAACAATGTCCTGAGTAGCTTTCCTGGTTGCATCCCTTCCGCTCTGCCCACAGAGGTCGCCACTGGGACTCCCCCGTCCCTTATCATACCCATGCAAGTTTGTGTATAATTTCATGCGTCCACACACAACCCCTGTTTTATGTGTTTTAAAACTGCGTGCATTCGACTATGTAAACTTCTGCAACTAGCAGCATGCTTTAGGGTTGTCCAGGTTGATTTACAGAGTGCTGGTTCACCTACTTTCACTGTAGTATGGTGTTCCCCTGTGTAAAGATACCATGATCCATTTAATTCATGCCTCATGTGATGGACGTTTAAGCCGCTTCCAGTTTTTCACCCTTACGAACACCACTGTCGCAAGTATTCTTTTTTTTTTTTTTTTAATTTTTGTCGCAAGTATTCTTGTGCTTATTTTTTTGTTCACATTTTTGAGAATTTCTCTAGGGTGTACACCCTCTGGTGGAAGGTCTGCACTTTTTTTTTTTTTTTTCCGGTACGCTAGCCTCTCACTGTTGCGGCCGCTCCCGTTGCGGAGCACAGGCTCCGGACGCGCAGGCTCAGCGGCCATAGCTCACGGGCCTAGCTGCTCCGCGGCACGTCTTCCCGGACCGGGGCACGAACACGTGTCCCCTGCATTGGCAGGCGGATCCTCAACCACTGCGCCATCAGGGAAGCCCAGGGCTGCACTTTTAAGATTCAGACCTGCTGATAGGACTTTCCCGAATAGCTGAGTTTTTTTGTTGCTTTTGTTTTTTTTAATTAATTTTTATTGGAATTTAGTTGATTTACAGTGTTGTTTCAGTTGAGGTGAGCTTTTTTTTTTTTTTTTTCGGAACGCGGGCCTCTCCCGTTGCGGAGCACAGGCTCCGGACGCGCAGGCTCAGCGGCCATGGCTCACGGGGCCAGCCGCTCCGCGGCATGTGGGATCCTCCCGGACCGGGGCACTAACCCGTGTCCCCCACATCGGCAGGCGGACTCTCAACCACTGCGCCACCAGGGAAGCCCCGAGCTGAGCTTTTTATAGGGTCCTCTCCGCTTGCTGGCTCCCCTTCTCCGGGTGAGGCTGCATCTCTTCTCCGGAGCTATAGCCATCCTTATGGGGGTGGGGGTACCTGGGTTGGGGGTGTCTCCGAGCTGGGGATAGTCCCAGCTGGGGAAAGAACAGAGGGTGGGAGCCTGGAAGCACGAGTGAAGGACACCTAGGAGGGTGTTAAGGAAGACCGCTCAAAGAGGGACCAGTGTGGTCCTTATTTTATAGATGCGAGCCTGAGGCCCAGAGACGGCAAGCCACTTCTCCAAAGTCACAGAGTGAAGGATTGCAGAAACCAGCTTCATACATTCATTCCTTCAGCACAAATTAATGAAGCACCTATTCCGTGCCACGCATTGTTCCAAGAGCACAGGATATACAGCCGGCAACAAAACAAAGACCGCCTGCTCCAAGTGTGGGGCTTATTATTCTGGGCGTAATTATGATGAATTACTAATTATGTTTGCCTCTAGGACTGGAGCAGAGGGGTGATCTCAACTGTGGGCGTGGGGGGGTGCCCCATGGGAGCTCCCCATGAGTCAGGGCTTTCTTCAAAGCCCCCACCTATCAATCTCCTTCTTTCTGACCCTTTCACCCACAGAGTGTATTGTGGGTACTCAAAATTAAACAGGTTATTTAGGGGAAGAGAAGGTGGTCTAGGAATGAGGAAGAGAGCGAAAAGCCCTTTGTACCGGGCAGGGTTGTCAATAAAGTTTTGTCGCCTTGGCAACCGCTGGCCCAGACAGGCGGGGGGAAGGAGGTGCGCGCGCATTCACCCCCCCTCCCGTCCTCCCCTGCTTTCTCCCTCTGGTGGTCGAAGGTTTCGCCACAGAAAAAGAACAGGGAGGTCGCGACTCTATGGTGACAGGCGGAGACCTTAGCCAATGGAAGCATGAGTCGCTCCAAGGCCAACCAATCACATACGGGCTCTGGAGCAGGCGGTACCCGCCCTCTTTCCACTTGGACCCAAATAACCCGACCCAAACCCGCGTTTCTCCCGGAGCGACGGCGCTTTCGGCCAATGAGGGCGTCGACTTTGGGCCGTGGGCGGGGATACGTCTCCATGGCAGCGCCGGAAGGACAGCGGCGGCAGCCACTGGGTGCAGTTGGCGGCTCTCAACAGCAGCGAGGGCGACGCGGAGTTTTTTAGGGGCGCTGACCGTGGGGCGGGCAGGGAGGGGCAGAGCGGAGTCCGGCCAACGGGAGCGGCGCAAGCTTCAGAGCGACTGAAGAGTGGCGGCGACCTTGGCCAATGGAAGGCCGTGACGGCCGTTGCGAGGCGGGCCCGGCTGGGCAGACGGGAGGCGCGGCGACCGTGTCTGAAGAGAGCTGGAGGAGGCTGTGGGAGGTGGTGGCAGCCGCAGCGCGGGCGCCTGAGGAGGAGGAGGAGGAGGAGGAGAAGCGGGTGAGGGGCGGCGCGGGGCCCGACTTCTGAGCCCCCTCTCGGCCCCCGCCCCGCGCCGCCTTGGCTCCCGGTCGTCCCCAGCCCCGACTGTCCCCCTCCCCGCCCGGCCCCTCCTCGTGTCCAGGCGCCCACGTCTCCTGGCCCTTCGGCGAGCCTCAGGCTGCTCTCGGCGCCCAGCCCCTTTCCTGTGCTTCCTTACCCAGGCCCCGCTCTCGCGCTCCAGGCCCTTCCCTGGACCCTCAGCTCGCCCTCTGACTCTACACTCCCCTCCCTGGGTCTCAGGCCCTTCTCCTGCACTTTCCCTGCCTCCCCAGGCTCCTGTCTGCTTCCCCTAATTTCCCTCTGGACCTCAGGCCTTTCCCCTGGATTCTCACTGTCTACCCAGATCCTTCCCTGGAGCCCAGGCTCTCTTCTCGCGGCTCTTCTGTGCTCCTCCCTGGATCCCTAGGACTTGCCCCTGTCCCTGTTTGCTTCTCCAAGCCCCGTTCTGGAACCCCTAGGTCCCCCTATACCATCTCAGGACCCTCCCTGGTGGACCTCCAGGTCCTTCTCTACTTTCGTTGGACCCCTGGTCTCCCTGCTAGCTTTCCTGGGGTCCTCCCTGGATCCCCAAGCCTTCCCGCAGCCCTCGGTCTCCCCCGCAGGCACCCCCGCCCCTTCTCCCTGCCCCAGCTCCCTCCCTGTGGTGTCCGTATTACCCGCTTGCCCCTCTGCAGCTTCCGTTCTGTCCCAGCGCCTTCCCGCAGCGCCCCCTCTTTATTTATCCCCAGCCTGCGTGCCTTCTCGACCCCCTTTCCCAGCTGCTCTAGCTCCTGATCTCTTTCCAGCTCCCCTTTCCTCGCCGTCCCCCATCTGCTCTTCCTGAAGCACCGTGGTGTCGGTGCCCACCGGGCCCTCTGCAGTCGGGGTTAGGAGGCTTGTTTTGTTTCGTTTTGCTAATCCCCGTCTTTCTCCTCTTTTTTTATGGGCCTCTTCTGCCTCTCCACACCGTTCCTTTTCTCTCCCCCCCTCCCCCCGCTTTGTCCTCTGTGCCCCTCCCTCCCCCGGAATCCTTGGAGAGAGAGCAGGTGCTGGGATCCTTCCTCTGCTCTCCCTCCCCTCACCCGCCTCCGAGTCGGGCTGCCTGGGGTTTCACCCAGAGCCTTCTGAGGACTCCCAAGGGCTGCTGGGGATGGGGGTGGAGGCCAAGGCCAGGAGAGAGTGGGGATGGGCAGAGGAACAAGCAGTTCTGGTTGGGCAGGAAGCCTGGGCTTTTTCCTTGGTGAGGGCCAGAGGTGGAGCTGCTGGGTCCCCCTTCACTTCCACCTCCTGCAGGACTAAGCCTTTAGGGTTATCCCAGACTGCCAATTAATCAGCCTTCCGTGAGCCAGTTGGCACGTTTGCGTGTGTGTGTGTGTGTGTGTGTGTGTGTGTGTGGTGTGTATGGGGGTCCTGGGGAATCTGCGTGTGCGCACAGGGTCTGCGAGTGTGTGTGCACGTGGCGGGGCTGTCATAGGTGGTTGGAGGAGACGCAGCTACTAACGATGGTGGCTAGCATTTCTTTGGGGATCTCCCCATTGTCAGAAGCACTTGTTGCATTTCATCTTCACCGAGAGCCCTGTGAAGTCAGTATTGCTTTTCTCCCTGCTTTATAGATGAGGAGACTGAAGGGCTTGCCTAAGTCTCACACAACCTATAAGTGACATAGAGCAGGCACACGCCCGGGGCACCGCCCCTGCCCCTGCCCTGAGCTCTCCACTCTCCGCAGGAGGCAGCATGGTGCCTGGGGCACCATGGGCCCCGACAGAGTGACAGCCAGGGAACTGTGTGAGAATGACGACCTCGCCACCAGCCTCGTCCTGGACCCCTACCTCGGCTTCCGCACCCATAAGATGAACGTCAGGTGAGGCGACCTGGGGGAGGGCGACCGAGGGCTCGGGACCCCTTCCTTCCACTGCCACCCCTCAGCCCCATCCTCCTCTCAGCTCCGAGTGGGGGTGGGGGTGGGGCCTGGGAAGGCCCAGAGGGAATAGGCCAAGGCCCTGGGACCCAGGCGTGCCCTCTCCCCCAGCCCCGTGCCCCCCCTGCGGCGACAGCACCACCTGCGCTCAGCGCTGGAGGCCTTCCTGAGGCAGCGGGACCTGGAGGCTGCGTACCGGGCCCTGACGCTGGGAGGCTGGATGGCCCACTACTTCCAGAGCCGGGGCCCGCGGCAGGAGGCTGCCCTCAAGACCCACGTGAGGGAGCCCTTCCCTTCCCTCCCCTCGGCCCTCGTGTTCTCCCCGTCTCCTCTGCCTGTCCTGGGTCCTCCGCCCTGCCGGGCAGACCTTCAGCACAGCTCCCTGGGACTCCCTGACTTCCTAGCCATTGGGACCATCTGAGGCAAGGCTCAGAGAATCCTAGGAAAGGAGAGCTGGGGGGCCCTCTAAGATGGAGTCTAACTTCTTCATTTGACAGATGAGGAAACTGAGGCCCCGAGAGGGGAAGTGAGTTCCCTGAGACCACACAGCGAGTCAGTGGCAGAGCAGGACTAGAACCCAGGAGAGAGGGCCGAGGACGACCCTGCCCCACGTCCTCACCCTGCCACCCCTCACCTCCCCCAGATCTATCGCTACCTCCGAGCCTTCCTGCCTGAAAGCGGCTTCACCATCTTGCCCTGTACCCGTTATTCCATGGAGACAAATGGAGCCAAGATTGTGTCTACCCGCGCTTGGTAAGAGGGCAGAACATGCCTCCCAGGGCCCCAGGCCTGACAGGAGGCATCCCTCCCTGGGGGCTGCTGGGGGAGGAAACCCCCTCCCTTCTGGAGGAGACTGGACGCTCGGGACAGGGCCATGAAGATGTCTGTGTTGAGAGAAAGGAGGCCGGGTCTGGTCCCCCAAGACCCTCCTGGCCCACCACGGCCCTGCTGGGAGATGTGATCCCCTCGAGACCCAGGCTCTCTGGGGCTGCCAAGAAAGGACTGATCTTGTACCCAGGACTGTGCTGTCTTTTTTTTCATCCCCACTGGAGCCCCTGCTGCGTAGCAATCGCTGCTGGGTACGGGGCAGGACCGTGAACAAGAGGACCCTGCCCACTGCTCACATTCTAGCGGGAAGGCAGGTGGTAGCTGAGTGAGCACACAGGGCTGACCACAGCTGCTCAGTGAGTCCTGAGCCTGCCCGGGAATTTTGAGAGTGTTCCTGGGAGCCAGGCCTAGGCTGAGGCCCGAAGGATGAGCCAAAGGGTCTAGTGAAGAGTGCGGGGGCGCCTGTGGGGACTTCCGGGCAGGACTGGACTGCGAGAGGCCGAGGCAGTGGGCACTGGAGGCTGGAGGAACCGAGAGCGGGAGAGGATGCGGGTCAGGCTTTCAGGAGGTGGAGGGTGCCGCGCCTGCGCAGGTGTAGAGGCAACGGTGGGTGAATTTCAGATTTGGGAGCTGGAACGCGGTGGCTGGTGCGTCCCATCGATTCTTCCCGCCGGAGGCCTGGGATGAGGGGCCCCTGTCCCCAGCACTGGTGGTCAGGGAGGTGCTCACAGACCCACCACCTGGCTTCTGGGCAGGAAAAAGAACGAAAAGTTGGAGCTGCTGGTGGGCTGCATCGCAGAGCTGCGGGAGGCGGACGAGGGGCTGCTGAGGGCCGGGGAGAATGACTTCAGTATCATGTACTCCACCCGCAAGCGCAGCGCTCAGCTGTGGCTCGGCCCGGCCGCCTTCATCAACCACGGTGGGGACGAGGAGGGGGCTGGGGGGGCCGGAGGGGGCAGTGGGGGCGGGGCCGGGGGCGGGGTGGTGCGAGGAGCCAGCGGGGGAGGGGTTGAGCCCCGGCTCTCTGGCTCGCTGACCCAGTTCTCTTCTCTCCCCGCGACCCCCCAACTGGCTCCAGACTGCAAACCCAACTGCAAGGTGAGACCTGGGGACCCCCGTTCGCAGGAATGGGCACGAGGGAGGGGCTTTCTGCTCGGCGAATAGCCAGAAACTGTCCCGGGTCTCCCCGTCTGACAAAGTAGTTTCCCACCCCTGGCTGTGCAGCACTGGCGCTTGTGCGATTGTCAGAGGAGGGAGGGGCTCTGGTTAAAGTCACACTGGAACCCAGGCTGCCACCTGCTGGCCACATTCTCCCTTCTCTGAACCTGGGCGGGGGGCTGGGCCAGTTTGGCGGGACTGTGGTGATGGGGAGACACAAAGTGCCCCTGCCTGTGCCATGGGCCCCGGGCTTCCCAGGGAGACACCCACGGCAGCTGTGATAGCAGGAGGCTGGGGAGGGCCTCCTGGGGTGGGGTCAGAGCAAGCGCTGCCCTGGAGGACAAGGACTCTTCCCGATAGGAGGTTCTGGGAGGCCACCCCCCACCCTGTGCTGCGTGTGGAGCACGGAGCAGTGAGAGAGAAGAGTTGTGGGGAGGTGGCCCCTGTAAGGCCTTGGGTGTGCACCCTGCCAAGTGTGGGGCTCACCTGGCCGCCCTTGGGACCCCAGGGGTGTGGGGAGGGTTTGAGTCCTGGCTCTGCTGCCCTGGCCCTGTTTTCTCTTCTCGGATGGGAAACGGGGAGAACTTGCCTCCTGGGACAGTTGTGAAGGCTGGGTGTGTGTCAGCGTCCTGTGACTCTGCACACTGTTCCGTGGGTTTCGGGGCACAGACGCTGGATAGGATGGAGAGTCAAGCAAAGCTCGGTGAGGTGGGGGTCAGCCACCACGTGGTGTGGAACCGCAGGCTGCATGCAAGTGACGCTGGAGCTAGGCGTTGAAGGAGGAGTAGGATTTTTCTAGGTGTTGAGGGCAAATGGGGCCGCTTTAGGGCATCTCAGAGGGGAGGCGCCACACCGGAGAGCGAGGAGGCACAGTAGCTCCCGCCTCGTGTGTCAGCATGAGCTGGGTCTGCCCCGTGGAGGCTCCCACGGGGTGAGTGAAGGGAGCTTGGTTCTCAGAGGCCCTGGTGCCGCTGCTCTAGGAGCTTCAGGGGTGGCCCTGGCAGGTGGCCTGGGGCAGAGCTGCGTAGGAGGTGATGAGGGGCAGCTGGGGTCTCAGGGAGGCAGGGAAAGAGGACGCCCAACACTGCCCGCTCGGGAGGTGCCGGCCAGTTGTCCTGGCGTCAGGCGGGTGGGCGGGCGGCCAGGGGCACTCCCAGGTGTGTGTCAGGCTAGGATGGACAGATGGGTGGGCGGGCAGATGGATGGATGGGAGTGCTGCCTCTCCCAAATGGGGAGCTTGGAGTCAGGAGCAGGCAGGCGAGAGGGGTGGTGATCCTGGACTGGGGCTGCGGGGTGGACACAGGCCTCGGGGAGGGCAGGATGCAGAGCCAGGCAGAGGCGCACATCTCGGCCACTGAGGTGCAGGCTGGCAGGGTGTCTCAGAGGAGCCCAAGAAGGAGTGCTGGAGGGAGCAGTTCTTGTGCGCGCTGCCAGAGGCTGGTTAGGTCATGTCCTGCAGGGAGGGTGGGAGCCAGCAAAACGGGGGAGGGTCAGGGAGTGCATGCTGAGGGCAGGCCCTGGGCAGGGCTCTTCCCCGGGCTCCCGGCGCTGCCCATCCTAGGGGGACCCTTGAGGCCAGGGTGCCAGCCAGGCGGGGTGGGGCCAGGCCACCCCCAGGACAGGGCGCTGAGCCTCCTGGCCCCTAGTTCGTACCTGCAGATGGGAACGCAGCCTGCGTGAAGGTGCTCCGGGACATCGAGCCAGGGGACGAGGTGACATGCTTCTACGGCGAAGGCTTCTTCGGTGAAAAGAATGAGCACTGTGAATGCTACACCTGCGAGAGGTGGGGATGGCCTGCAGGAAGGGACACGGTCCCTGGGATCCTGGGAACCAGAAGTGCATCCTCAGGGCCCACCCCTCCCTCCCTCCTCATTTCCCTCCCATCCTTAGGAGAGGCGAAGGAGCTTTCCGACTGCAGCCCAAGGAGCCCCTGCCGCCCCGGCCCATGGACAAGTATGAGCTCCGGGAGACGAAGCGGCGGCTGCAGCAGGGCCTGGATGGCCCCCGGGCCTGTGCCCACCCACCCCCGCTGCGCCGGGACCTGTTCTGCGGTGAGTGTGGGGCGGGGACCCTGTCCTGTTGGCCTGTCTTCATCAGCTGCTCCCCCAGCCCCAGCCCCTTCTCTGCCCTCCTCTCGTCTTGTCCCTCCTGGTACCCCCACTTGGTCCCCCAGACAGGACCTCACTCCTGAACATCCTCTCTTCATCTGTCCCCCTCTGAAGAGCATCGGGCAGGGGTGGGGGGGGGTGGCGGCTGGCCTGAGGAGGAGCTCTTCCCCTCTGAAGAGGCCCTGCTCACACAGCTGCCCTTTTCTCTCCCCACTCCCCCTCCCTTGGGCCTCCACAGCTGCCTGCCAGCCCCTGCGCCCCCCGCCCTGCGGCGCCCGCCCCGATGCCTCACCCCTCTGGCTCCAGTGGCTGCCTCAGCCCCAGCTCCGGGTGCGCCCCCGGAGGCGCCGACGCCCCCAGCCCCGGCGGGCCCCGGCGCCCCCCGTTCTCCGTGCTGCCCGCGTCTCCCTGCACCGATGGGGAGGCTGTGGCCCCCACTGCTGCCTGCAGGCGGAGGCCCTAGTGGCTCTGGGGCCGGCCGCCCGTGCCCGCTGGGCCCCCCAGCAGGACTGGCACTGGGCCCGGCGCTACGGGCTGCCTTACGTGGTACGTGTGGATCTGAGCCGTGTGGCCCCGGCCCCGCCTGCCACTGCCACTCCCATCCCCGCCGGGATCCCAGGCCCCATCCCCATCCCCAAGCAGGCCCTTGCCTTTGCCCCCTTCTCCCCACCCAAGCGCCTGCGGCTCGTGGTCAGCCATGGCTCCATTGACCTGGATGTCAACGGTGATGGGCCGTGACGGGCTGGACAGGGAGGCCCAGGCTGGGAGAGGAGGGCGTCCCTCCTGGTCCCCTCTGCCCTGAGTTCTCAGTAACCGACCTCCAGAAGGAGCTCTTGGACCTCTGGGAGGGCGTTGACTTTCAACCCCAGCACAGCTCTGACCCCCGGGGCGGGTTGGTTTGGACACCCCCTGGGGATCTGACCCCTGACCCTTCGTGACTGCTGACCCCTGAGCCACCCCCATCCTAGCAGGGAGCCCTGGTCATTGCCGCCCTCCCACCCCAGCCCCAGCCTCAGGGCTGAAGGAGCTGTTCCCTCCCCACCCGCCTTCTCCTGCCCAGGGAGCAAAGCCATAAGGGGTGGGGGCCGCCCCGTGGCTTCTCCAAAGAAGCCCAGGCCTCGGGAGGAGGTGGAACTGACATGGGCTGGCGTTCCCTAGACACTGCCCTACAGAGGGGAGTCAGTGTGCTCTCGGCTCTGTGTCTGAGGTGGGGGGCGACGAGGGGGCGGCCAGGGGCATGTCCCCACCACCCCCGTGGGTCTCAGGGAGGCCGGTGCGACCTCATCTTTCTCATGGTGCTATCCCTGGTGCTACTGGGCTGTGGGGGCTCCCTCCCCTCCCCCACGCCAGAATGGGGTATGTTGGGGGATTGGAAGCACTTGAACTTTCTATTTTATTTTATTAAAACCTTGTCATAAGCAGTGCCCTGGGAAGCATTTCATCTTGATTTACATTTTGAAGTGATGTCCGTTGGGAGGGTGAGACCCTCCGCCTTGCTGGGGAGACCAGACCGGGAGGAAGCAGCCCAGACTTTGGGCGCTGAAAGCTTTGGAAGGGTGGAAGGGCAGTGGGCTCTGAGGATGGCCAAGAACAGAGGCGCAAACTGTGCTCATAAAGAACGCTTTCAGTCCCATCTTCTCACCCAGGTGGGGAGTCTCCCCATTTTTCAGATGAGATTAGTGAGGTCCAGCAATTAGAGTGACTTGTCCCGGGTCACCTGGGGCCAGATCACCCTTGTCTGAAGTCAGAGCCCCTCCCAGATCTCACGTGTGTCATCTCGGTTGGCCTGGCTCTGTGAGGCCAGGACAGTGAATCTTCTTGTTTCTTCTGATCCAGTTCAGTTCTCAGTTCTCCAACCAGGGATTCAACCCGGGCCACAGCAGTAAAAGCCCAGAATCCTAACTACTAGGCCACCAGGGAACTCCCCCTCATCGTCTCTTAATTCTCACCTCAACCCCCATTCTACAGAAGGAAATACTAACAGCTTACAATCAGTGAGTGCTTCCTGGTACTAGGCACCCGCTGCAAAGCGTCTTGTGGATATGTTTTTTTTGTTCATTGAGGCCTCACAGCCATTTCATGAGGACAAGCCAGGAACGTCTGAGGGTCGTGTGTGGGCTGCAGGCCCCAGTTTATCTCCTCCATGTCGACCGGCCTTGGAAAAGTTTACCCTGGAGGCTGATGAGGCCAGGCCATATGCATGAGGGACATGGGGGTGCTGAGAAGAGGGAGTGAACACACATGGAGAGGCTGCAGGAAGACTTGGGTGGGCCAAGGAGATGGCCCAGGAAGGGGCACTTCCACAGTGGACCTGGGGGTGGGGATGGGGACAGTTCAAAGCAGGTAACTTTTTTTTTTTTTACTTTAAAATTCATATTATTTATGTATAGCCTGCTTCATCCCTTTCAGAATGAGAAAATGTGTCTTTCTTCCATGCAAATCCTACTGAACCCTCCTAGTTTTCTCCCTCAGGTTAAAAATGAGGGAGAGGGCCTCCCAGTCAGCAAGTGGTAACGAAGAGAATGAAGAGAGATGGTTGACACAGTCGCTAAAGAACTTGTCCCTCTAGACAAGCAGAAATTCATGGCTTCTCGGCAAATATGACAGCAGAGTAAGGAGGCTTAGCCTGGATGGACATTGGAGGTTCCAAGAACCTCCTGGAATCCCATTTCAAATGTAGTAACTGCGTATTCACAGGCGTGTTCTTGGCGCAGAGGGTTTAGAGCCTTCATCCAACTCTCAAAAGTGTCTGGAACCCAAAACACGAAGATTAGAAACCAGTGATCAGGGTCTCTCACTCTCAACACTGCTGCTGTCTTGAGCTGCTAATCCTGTGTCACAGGACGAGGAGTGGCCTCTCAGGCCTCCACCCACAAGTTGCCAGTAGCATCCCCTTAGTGGTGACAGAAATACCTGTGATCATTGCCAAATGTACCCCTAGAGGTCAAAGCCAGCCCCCAGTGGGAACCACTGGGCTAGAGTGACAGGATGACAGGGAAGGAAGACCTCCAGGACAGTAACTACAGCTGACACTGGTCGCAGGTTCTGTGCATCTGGCATCAACCTTCACAGCAGTGCCACCAAGATCACCCCCCTGCCTTTGCAGGTAGTCGGAGGGCAGGCACGTCTGCCTGAGGCCGCACAGCTGGTACGTGGACAGAGCCCGCCTTGCTGCCAGGTTTCTGCCTCAACCACCAGGTAGATGGAGCCCCAGCCACGATAGGGAAGTGAGAGGAGTGTGTGTTGGGTCCAGTGAGCTGGCGGGCCCTGGGATGTTTGGGTGGAGCTGGGGCTTGGGAACCCCAGGGGGAGGGTCGAAGGGTCAAGGTCAAGCTGAGAACCCCGTCATACACTTGGGGGCCAGAGCAAGGAAACGGGGAATCTGGCTGGGGGAGGAGGAGGAGGGAGTTGAAAGAAACAGGAAATAATTACAGGCCAGAGTCTCAGGAAGCCCCGCACTCTGCAGTGCCTTCCCCAAAGCTTTCTAAGTTCCCCTCCTTGGGTTACTGGGACAGCAGGGAGCCAGGCAGGACATCCCAATCCTGGATCCCATTTCTCCCCTTGGGGGAGCTCTCTGATGCTTTTACCCTGTGCATGGGGCTGACCAGATGCCTGCAGGAGCTCCAGGGCCCTGTTGATGGTGTTGGTCATCCTGGGGTTGCTGATCCAGGAGGGCAGCTGACGATCAGTTACCCCCACCTCCAACATGATATTGGGCACCAGAAACAGGCCGACATGAGGACTCTGAGTGCCTCAAATTAGTTACATAGAGAACCCACACACCCTGAGGACGGCTGCACTGGACGCTGTCCTGGCTTGTGACACAGCATCACCCTCCCCACGGCCCTGTGAAGTCTAGGTGTCGTTATCACTGTATTTTAGGTGAGAAGGCCACAGTGCAGAGGGCTTAGGAAGTTTGTCTGGGGCCACAAGGCTGGCAAGCTTCAGGGCCAGGACTTGAACCCATTCTCAGAGCTCAACCAGGCTCTGAGATCCTTGGGATGGGAAAGAGGCAGACACCAGAGGGGAGGCTGAGGCCGTGCCCACTGGAGACTCAGGGCTTGTTTCAGCAGTGGCTTCCGTGGGATGGGGGAGTGGGTGGAGACGAGGGCCAGAGCAGTGCCTGGAGGGTTCATGGAGCAACAGGTGAAGGGCACCGAGTGGTTTTGTGATTTTGACCGGGAAGCACCTGACCCTTTCAGTAGACTGGGAGGAAGGAGCTGCAGAGGGAGGGGAAGAGGGTAAGTGTGCGGTTGATGGGCTGGGACTGGGAGGGGGTAGCAGGGAGAGGAGGAGGAGAGCAGGGATGCAGGTTGTGAGGAGGGATGGGGAAGTCAGTTTCCTTTGTCCCGGGAGGCTGTTTCGGGACAGTGAGCTTGACATTGGGGGTTTCAGGATCTGGGCGGGCGAAGATGACCCAGGAGCCTAGGAAGAGGTGTTCAGAGCCAGAGTTTGGGGCCTGAGAGTGTTGGCCCAGCCAGCTGGAAGTGAAGTGGGTCTGGCCCTGCCCTGGGTTCAGGCATCCATAGGGCAGTGGTGGCCAGAAGGGAAGCCAGGAGTGTAAGAATGTCCCAGGAGTGGTCAAGGGATGGTGGCAGGGATCCTGGCCCCAGAGGGAAAGAAGGGGGAACTGGGAGGGGCTGCTGGCCCACAGGGCGAGAACACACTGCCAGCACTGGCGCTCTGGTGAGGTCGGGAGGCTGGCTGTGGCTGCACAGGTGTCAGGCCTTGTGCTTGGATGCTACCTGGATGACCTCACCAAGTGCTCAGACAGCCGCCAGCCCCATTCATTCGGTGACTCAGAGCTGCCTGGTCTGCGTGGCATCACAGCGTTCCTTCTTTCCTGCAGCAGCGCCACCTCTGTGCAGGCCAGAGGTCTGCAGGTCGGGGGAGGTCACATGAACGACTCACCCCCTCCTGTAGCTTCCAGCCTGTCTGTCTGAGTCCACACCCCATGCCCTCATTTGCCCCTCTGCCTCTCAGGTTGTGGTCTGAGAGAGGGGGCCCGGGGCCAAGGTTTCGGGTGGGGCCATCCTGGGAGATGGCACATCTGGGGTGTGCCCTGGGTAGGGGGATGAGGGCAGCATAGAGGGCGTGAGGGGAATGGATGGAGCCAGTTCTCCCCTGAGCTTACCCAGCCCCCCCCCATCATTCCACCCCGCCTGAGAATGGGATTTTGCACCATCTCTGTTGACAGCTGGGGAAACTGAGGTGACGCAGGTCAGGAGGTTTGTCCAGGGCCACCCAGTAAGTTGTCGTATGATTAGTAATAGCCACCTTTGAACCCTGGGGTTGAATGGAGACCTCATGAGATCACTTCAGGCAGAGTCTGGGGGTCCAGGCTGCCCCAGGAGACTGACAGCTTCAGGCAGAAAGTCAAATCCACCGCCACCCTGATGCCCAGGACTCATGCCCATCTAGGTCAGGCTAGAAGCCCCAGGCTCTGAGCTCTGTCAAGGGTCACTCCTCAGCCTGGCTCGGGGTGGGGGGGAGGGGGGAGGGGGGAGGGAGGTGGTTGGAGAGGTGACATTTTGAGGGGCATCTGGAATCAGGATGAATCTCAGCATTGTGGTCCCTGAGCTTGGCTGAGGGCAGGCCCAGAGCCCGAGTGGGGCGGGAGCGAAGAAGAATTTATCCTGGAGCTCTGAGCGTCCTGGAGGAGCTCGCAGTCAGGAACGGGCTGGCAGGAGAGACTGAAGTGACGTGTGTTTGATCAGAGGAGAAAAGGCTGCTCCTGGCTGTGGACAGGGCGCTCCAAAGACCTAGGGGACCAGCGCAGAGCACCCTGTTGGGAGGGGCTCATGTGATGGGGTTGGGGATGTACTGGGAGGGATGTGGAGTCAAAGGGGACAGGGGGGGACAGGGGAGTGAGGGAGTGGTGGCAAGCCGGGAAGGGTGGGGAGCAGGGGAGGGAGTGATGGGGTCAGCGCTGGGTGGTATATAAAAGACTCCTTGGAACTTGAGATGGGATGGAAGGGGTGGGGCAGGAAGTCCAGGAGCCAGCTGGGGAGGTGGTCCAGGAGGGGAAGAGGATCCTGAAGGTGGAGGTGGAGGGAGGACTTGGGTGACAGGTAGGTGTGGGGACTGAGAGGCAGGAGGACCCTGGAACTGTCCTGGTGGGCAAGTGTTGGGACTCAAAGAGCCAAGGGAGACCCTGCTGAGAAGAGACTGCTGCCTGCTGGAGGGGGGAAGGTGGGAAGGGGGTGGGAGCGGGGGGCTCAGCTTGCTCCTACCCTGACTGTCCTCCCTCCATACCAGCCCTGATGGAGCCCAGTCCTCCCTCATCCCTCCCATGATTAGAACCAGTAGTGTTGGCTGCAGGGCACAGACAGGGAGGATCTCCCGACGCCCCCGTGCGCACCTCACTGACCAGACATTAAGAAGAAATATCAGCAATAACATAGCTTTATTTGTAGCTTAAAGATGGGGCAGGGTTTGGGGTGGTGGGGCCCGGAAGATGAGAGAATTGGGGGTGATGACACTGATACTGATCCCTCGGAGAAGCCGCCCTCGGGCCGTTAGATTTTGGCAGCGAAAGTCCCGTCCTTGATCTCGGTCCAGCGCTGCACCTGGGGTGGGGGGGGGGGTAGGATGGAGGAAGGTGGGGAGCGGGCGCTTGCTCAGCTCAGCCGGCCCATCCACCCTCGCCCGGCCCGTCTGTGCGCTGCCCCTCTGTCCGCTCACGCAGCTCATGGGGCACAGCGCGTGGAACACGCGGAAGTAATACTCGTAGTGCTGTGTGCTTTTCCCTCGGCGCCTCATCCTCTTAACGCAGGGATGGTAGTCTGCCGAGTGGGGCGGGGGGGGGGGGGGAGGAGCGGGCAGGTGGGCGGGGTCTCAAGCACGCCCCGCCCCCTCCACGCCAAGGCCGCGCCCTCCAGAAAGGTCCAGCTGCAGACCCGCCTCCTCCCCGCAAGGCCTCCTCTATTCTGTCACCCCACCCTTCCGCGACTTGATCGCACGCCTCCAGAATAGGCCCCGACCTTCCACTGATCGGTCCCGCCCTATCATACAAGGCCCCTCCCCTCCCAGGTAGGTCCCGCCCCTTCAGACCGTGGTCCACTCCACCTCCCACCCCAACGGTCTCCGCCCCCGCGGCGAGTCCAGGACCCTCTCCTCGTCCTCAGGTGGGGCGCGCCCCTTCCTGCCTCCCACCTTCTCTCACCCGCTCCCCCTAACTTGGCCCGCGAGGTTTTACCCAGCAAGTTCTGGTAACAGTTACGGGTCTGGTTCTGCTTGGGGAAGCGCGGGTCGAAGGGTGCCGTTGGCCATCTCCCCTTTCAGGGCTTTGGGCAATCAATACCCAACATCCACGAAGGCGGCGTCTCCTGCGGGGAGGGATGGGGTTCTGTGGGGCCTAGGGGGCGCCCCTCGCTCCGACCCGCACTCAGCTCCTGACCCCCACCACGAAACCCAGCCCCCGTTCCCACCCGTCCTGCCCTCACCAGGCTGATGTCAGCGGGTCACTGGCTCAGTTGTGCTTGTGGCTCCGTCCGGGGACACCCTCGCTTCTGAGTCTCGAGGGTCCCAGCCCAGGAAAAACACGACCCTCCCGGTCGCATTGGCTGGGACCCCCGGAGCCCCAGGCAATGGACGCCGTTGCGCCGTTGCGTTGGGACGCGGGGCGGGGTCGGTGTGGACCCGCCTCCCCCGCCGCGACTCCCACCTCCGGCCCGACACCCCCACTTGGGGCCGGCGCTCACACACAGGCACCCGGGCGCTGCTCTTGCCGAGTCTCAGGCTCACGCTTTTAATCTCTGCGAAACTGGGCCACGCGGGCTCTCCCTCGACCCGCCCCCCGCCCCCCCCCAATATATAAAGATATAGATAGCTCTGGTCTCTACCGGAGAAGGAGCATCCCCGCCCGGCCTTTTCAGGACCCTGTTTCTTACAGTAGAGGTGCACAACACCTAGGGGCCTGTGAGGAAGAGGAAAGAGACAGGGTGGGGTCCGGGCTCCTGGACGCCAGCGCCAGGTATAAGGCTGATCTGCAGGGTTCAGGGGCTACCTGGCCCCGCTGGGCTCCTCTGGACACTTCGGCGACTGAGGTTGAGTCCCCCGCATCCCGCTATTGAGGCCGCTGGGAACCGTGCATGCTGCAGAGAGAAAGCCAGAGAGGGCTTTGCGGGATCGGCAGGGAGAGAGTAGTAACTGCTCAATAAATACATGCTGATGGGGGGCAGGGGGCGTGGTCCTGCTCCAGGGCCCGCCAAGCCTGAGCTGGAATCCACGTTTCCACCAGTGTCCCTCCTAGGTTTCTCTCCCTCCTGCCTCCTTAATATCAAGTCTGACTCTGGATCCTTTGCCCCAACATCCAAACGCACTAATATCTCTTTCCTCTTAAGCCCTCTTTTGTCCCACATCCTATACCAGCTTCCTCTTCAGGTCCCTCCTCCCCTTCCAGCAGATCACTTGGAAAGAGCTGGTCTACTCCTTCTCTCCGATTCCCCTCTTTACATACATATGTATGTATACAAGTAGTGGGAAAATACACATCCCATGAAATTTACCATTGTAACAATTTTAAAGTGTACAATTCAGTGGCATAAATTACATTCATAATGTTGTGCAAGCACCACCACTACCTAGCTCCCAGGACATATTCATCACCCCAAAAGGAAACCCCAAATCCATTAAGCAGTCACTTCCCGTTCCTCCCATCCCTTGCAGCTTCTGGCAGCCACCAATCTGCTTCGTGTCTCTTCGGATTTGCCTCTTCTGGACATTTCTTGCAAACGAAAATCGTACACTGTGTGGCCTTTTGTGTCTAGCTCCTTTCGCTCAGCCACATGTTTTCAAGAGTTGCAGCACGGTGATCCACTTCCTGTGCTCCCTTAAGCCTGCCCCACTCAGGTCTTCGTCCCCACCAGGTCACCTCCTTGCTGTTACATCCAGAGGTCCTCTCTCGTCCTGTCTTCCTTCACCTGCTCGTGGCATCTGACACGGCTGCCCTCACGATGCTCCTCATTTTCTTCACCTGGTGTTCAGGATGCTGTTCAGTGTTCACTCTCTGACTATGGTGCCCCTTTCCCTAAACACCTTGGCCTCTGTCTCCACCTGCAGTCACTCGCTGGTGACCTCCAGTCTCATAGCTTGCAGCAACCATCCATTTGCTGATGGTTCCCCAAATCATTCCAGACTCATGTGTCCAGCTGCGTACCCCGCATCCTCACCTGACATCTCAGAATCAAGATGTCCAAAATGGAATTCCTGATCTTGTCCCTGACATCTACTCCACTCACAGCCTCCTTGACTGCTGCATCTTCCCAGTGGCTCAGATCCCAAACCTCAATGCCATGTCAACATGCCCAATCCACGAGCTGATCCGTTGGCTCAACCATCAAAGTATCTCTGGAACCCCACCACCTCTCAATACCTCCGTTCCTTCCCCTCTTGTCCAAGCCACCATCATCTTGTTCCTGCATCATTGCAACTGCCTCCCCACTCTTCTCCCGGCATCCACCCTTCCTCCTCTACCTTCTCCACACTTCAGCCAGAGAGAGTCCTTTCTAACATACAGCAACTCCAGCCGTTCTGCTCAAAACCTCCAGTTTGCTCAGCATCAAACCCAAAGTACTTAAGATGGCCCCACATGATGGTGCCACCCTCGTGACTCCTGTGACCACAATTCCTACTCTGGGCTGTCCTGGAGCTCCTTCTTGGTCCAGCACATCGTACACATTCCTGCCTCAGGGACTTTGCAGTGGTTGTTCCTTCTGAAGGGAACGAATTTCCCCAGATGTCCACATGGCTTCCTCACTCCCCTCCTTCAGATCTTTACACAAATGACACTAGCTCACTGAGGCCCTCCCGGACCACCCAATCCAATACTGGAAGCTGCCTACCCCCACTCGTAGCCCTCCCTACCCTGCTGTTTGCCCAGAGCCCTATCAGCTAATAATGTACAATATAATTACTGTGGATTTTATTGTCAGAGTTCCCAGCTTCAGCACTACTGATATTTTGTGGAGGATCACACTTTGCTGTGGGGCACCATCGCGTACATTGTGGGATGTTGAGCATCGTCCCTGGACTCTACCCAAAAGATGCCAGGAGCACCCCCTCCCCAAATTGCTCAATGCCATGTCCATAGTGCATAGAATGATGCCTGGCACGTAGTTGACACTCACTAAACACTGAGAGCACAAAGGAAAGTGGAAAAAGAAGGAATGATCCTCTCTACCTCGTGGATAACAGAGTTGACAATACACGTTAGCTGTCACCCCAAATACCTGGGCGAAGGAGCAAAGATGCCCACTTCCTCCTCTATCTTCTCCACCTTGGAGGCCTTGTCCTTCATACTCTCAATTTCCAAGAGAGTGGGCAAGAGAACCTCCAAAGACGACCCCACTGTGGCCATGGGGCACTGGTCCGGCACCCTCTTGGGCTCTTGAGATACTCTCCTGGGCTATTGGGAGACCCTGGCCTCCATCTTTGAGACAGGGGTCAGAGAGGTAGGAGACTCCGTTACGTCCTCCCACCTCGCTGAGGGCAGAGAGATGGGAGTCAGGGAGGCAGCATTCACCTTGTGGCACGCTTGGGGAAAGGGGACGCTTTGGAAGGCCCCTTTGGGTCCCGGGGCACCTCCTCCACCTCCGCCCATGGATGCGTGTTCCCCGTCGCCCAGGCCCCCAACTGTGGCTGCTCCCTGACCACCACCGGCATCTCCTCCAGCAAGGACACCTTGGTGGTGCTGAGGGGTACCGTGTCCATAGTTGGCATGGCAGACCCCTGCTGGGTTGAGAGCCAGGAGGGCAGATTGAACAGAGCTGATCTCAAGGAGGGATCCTTGGAACTGGCAGTGATCATCAGCTTGGCACGGGTGAGCCCTTCCACTGAGAAGGGCCTGGTCTGCCCCTGTGAGGCTTCCTCGATGGCCAGCTCCTGGGTCTTGATCCACTTCTGCTGCTGCCGCACCTCCTTGGATTTGAAGCCCAGCATGTTCAGAGAGATCTCCTCCTTCATCCTGCGGACTTTGTCCTCCAACTTGCCCTTGCCCTTCAAGCCATCCGCGGTGACATCCTGGGCTCTGCTGACCAGGACTTCCTCCGACTCCTTCTCGGTGGTGGTGAAAGGCAGCTCCAGGGATGTTTTCTGAGTCCTCACCTCTACTATGTTTGTCTCCTGGGTGCCCATCAACACCACGGCTCTGGCTTCCCTTCAGGCTTGCTTTTCTCAAGCACATCTCCTCTGTGACTTCCCGCAGGCAACACGCCCGTGGTGGCAGGGTCCAATGTCATTTGGTATTGGGTAGGTAAGGTCAGAGCCTTATGGGACAGGGTAGGTAGGAACACAGATTTCCTGTTTGGAGCGGGGGGGACACAGCCTTCAGGGGAACAGCAAGTGTATACGCGGCCTTCTGAGATGGGGCAGGCATGGCTGGGGCCTCGTGGGGAGTAGCCAATACATGTGTGGCCTTCTGAGATGGGGCAGGTGTGGCTGGGGCCTCCTGGGGAGCAGCAGGAAAAGCTGGCGCTTTCCGGGATGGAGCAGGTACAGCCAAGAACTTCTGGGATTGGTCAAGGATGAATGGAGCCTTACAAGAGGCAGCAGGGATGGCTGGGGGCTTCTGGGAGGGCGGCGGCCACAGTCTCTGCACGGAGTCCAGAGGCCTGACCTGTTCGTTGCACCTGCGGAAGTCAGGAGGGTAGGCGGCTGGGCAGAGGGAGGACGTGGACAAGGTGCTGGCCTCCGGGTCCATCAGGTCGTCCATGTCCTGTTGCCACGGGTACATATGCAAGTGATCACAGGAGCCCAGCAAGGGCATTTCAGGGCTGTCCTCTGAGATACAGAGTGAAGGGGTCTCAAGTAAACCTGCCAGGCATGTGGCCCCCTCAGAATCAGAGCACCCCTGTAGGTAGATGGAGGGGAGGGGAAGGATGGTCAAGGCCAGTGGAGATGCCCAGACCCAGGCCCCAGCCCCTCCCCCCTCAGACCCAGGTATCCAGCCCCTGTTCTCTCCCCCCTCAGACCCAGGGGTCCAGGCCCCCAGCCCCTCCCCCCTCAGACCCAGGGGTCCAGGCCCCCAGCCCCTCCCCCCTCAGACCCAGGGGTCCAGGCCCCCGGCCCCTCCCCCCTCAGACCCAGGTATTCAGCCCCTGGTCCCTCCTCCCTCAGACTCTGGAGTGCAGGCCTCCTCCTCCTTCAGAGCCAGGGGTCCTGGCCCCAGCTCCATTCCTGGGGCTCCTGTACTTCTGGCTTTTGGTCTTGGCACCCTCTCGAATCTAGAACCATAGCTGCCCCCAGGGGTCTGTGGGGTCAGGGCCCACCTGGAGGTGCCACGTGGCCCGGGTCCATGGGGGGCGTGTGGAGGGTCCTGGGGGCCCAGGAGGTGGCGGGCTGCTGGAGCAGGTTGATGAGGCGGATCCAGCAGTCAAACAGGAAGCTGACCTCATTGTCAGGGGCGTCCAGCTCCAGGTAATAGCGGCGGCCCATGACCAGACGCAGCTTCAGGTGCCAGGCAGACAGGTCGTGGACGTAGAGGTGGGCCAGGTCCAGCGGGATCATCCTAGCAGAGGCAGGAGATGGAAGCGGAAGAGCAGGAGATGGGGGCGAGGTGGCAGGGGATGGGGGGATGGCGGCACCTGGTGAGGACGAGGCTGGAGCGCTCCCTGCCCGCGGCGGGGCTGGGCCATCAGCAGGATGTCTGGCAACACCAGGCCTGGCAGGGAGGCAGCCACGCCCATGGTCACTCGGTTGGTTCTGTGGTGCACATACACTGGGGCCCCTCGACTGGTCACCTGGGGATCCAGGGAGAGGGGCTGGGACCACTCCTTTCTCTTATGCTCCTCTGGCACCTCCACACAGAGCTACACCCCCGAGCCCCCCAGCTGCCTTGTGCCCTCCTGGGCCCAAATCCCCCAACCCAGGGGGTCTCCCTTCCCTCCTGCCCCTCTCTGCCCCCAGGGCACAGGGAGCCAGGGACCTGGACAAAGTTACTCTCGAACATGGGCAGCGGGCGGAGGGGCAAGTACTCGCCCTTCTGGAGGGTCTTCTGCAGCTCGCCCAGGGTGGGGACCCACTTCAGGGGGCCCTGGAGTGGCTCCCAATGCCTGATGTTCCAGAGCCGGTTCATAATGGCTGCAGAAAGTGTCGGTCACCCGGGACACGGAGGCAGGGTGCCAGCCCCCCAGCCCACTGGCCCCAGACCCTCGGGCTTCAGCGGTTCCAGAGGGTGGAGCTTCCCCAGGGCTTGGACATGGCCCTGCAGGGGTGCTCAGCCCTGGCCTGGGGGAGGAGCCTTCGTGGAGGAGCTTTGTGACCTCATCGGACACAGCTGCAGCTCTTCCTGGGAAGTCTCCAGGGGCCTTCAGCTCCCTTCCCCTCCAGGAACCTGTCCTGGAGTCTTGAGGGCTGGGGTGGGTGAATCAGAAGCCCCTGCTCCAGACCCAAACTAAGGACGACCCGGGGCCCTGGGAGGGGCCGTCTGGGATGTGGTAAGTGAATAATTAAACAAAAGGGTTTCTGACTCTTAAGAGGGGAGGCCTGAATTACAGTCCCAACTTGCCACTGACCCATCTCTACACCCTGGGTAAGGTCTATACCCCCAGGAGCCTCAGTTTCCCTGTATCTAACTTGTTTGTGTCCGTGGCAACGGTTGCTGTACATTGGTTATAAAGAAAGGGACATGAGGTTTGGAATAAGCCAGACCTTTGGCAAAATCATATTCTGCCTTTCCCTAGCTGTGTGGCCTTAAACAACAGGCATCCCTGAGGAGCCTCAGCTTCCCCCATCTGTAAAATTGGGGGGTACTGGAGGATGCACGGGATCCTGTAAGTAAAACCCCACACTTAAGGCATGGCGCAGAGCAGGCGCACAGTGAATGGCCATTCCTGTCGCCTTCTGAGGGCTTTCGGGGCGGGGGGTGCTGATGTTCTGTCATTCTAAATATAGTGGTTATTATTTTTTCATGTGTCATGCAAAATACATGGTCATTGTAAAAATTCTGGAAAATACAGAGAAGCACAAATAACGAAAGTCACCCACAATCCCACCCCCACCTTGTACCCTGAGGTGGCCATAGTCAACACTTTGGTGTATTTCCTTCTAGGATTTTTAAATAATCCATGGATTATACGTATCTATACAAAATGGGGATCACACAGTGGTTTGTAGCCTTGTGGCCTGCTTCTTCTATGCCTAAAGCAGGCTCTGTAGCATCCCTCTTCATGGCTGGTGTATTCCATCACATGGATGCACTGTCATGTATATGACCATCGCCTACTGTTGGACATCTAGGTTGTCTCCAATTTGCTGTTGTAAACACTGCCGTAATGAATAACCTTGAGCCTGCAGCCTTGTCCTGTACTAGTACTGTTGGTCACAGGGTAACCTTCTGTAACTATCCATTAAATATTTATTTATTGACTGTGAGACTAAGAACTCACAGTCTCTGGGGGACTGATGGTTCCTCTACTTCCCTGTCCACGGAGGGCCCCCCAAGGACCCCAGCATCCAGCCCCTGGCCCCCAGAGAAATCACCTCTAAGTGGATGTGTATGACAGATTTAATTCCCTCTTCTCTATCTCACAAAGGTTCTCACATTTTTGAACAAAAACCCAGGCCTCCTTTTCCCCTCCCTCCCCACCCCAACACAGAAAGTAATTGTTTAATAAATAATAGATGCTCCTGCCCAAGCCAAGAGGGGTGGGGGTCAGGGAGACACTGTGGCCAGACTTCTTAGAGATCCAAGAATCCGGGACCCCAGTTCCCTCCTCCTCAGGGACCCCCGAGTCCACCTGCCTCCCACCCACCCCCTTAAATAAATAAGTATAAATAAGGCACAGATGGCCCCCTGCCCAGGTCTCCTGGAGGGATCGTCTCTAACTAGAGGGAGACAATGGTGAGGGCGGAGTCCTCTGGCTGCCATGCCCCCAGTCCCGAAATAAATAAATAAATAAGGTCTGGCTTTGAAGGGCGCTGGTGGCTCTCGGTGGCGCGTGGCGGGTCACAGCCGAGTCTTCAGCAGTAGCAAGCCCCGCACAGCCCAGTCGAGCGTCAGGTGCAGCCCCCCAAGGATGGCATGGGCCGCCCGGACGCCTCCCCAGGGTGAGGCCGGGGGAGCCAGGGCGGGTGCCGGTGGGTCTGGGGGCGCCTGGGGCAGGGCCAGGCGGGACATCTGTCAGGAGAGGACAGAGGGTTAACGTCAGGCCAGGGGTGCAGTTAGGGTCCGGGGAAGCGGGAGTTTGGAGCCTGTACTGAATCAGGGTTGGGGAGGTCCAGCTTGCATATTTCCACTGTGTCTCTGGCCTGTGAGGTGGGGTGTCTGGGTTGGAAGTTCTTCAGGACGTTGGGTTCAGAAAATTGAGGCTGGGGCCAAAAGGTGGGGGTCTTAAGGCTGGGGTTCTAGGGCCAAGTTCAGAGGGCTGGCGGTGAGGTCTGTAGCAGCAGGGCCAGGATCCTGGGGCCGAGGTCTTAGATGTGGGGTCTCATTGTAGGATCAAGCTCAGGGACTCATGTGTGAGAGGTGGGGTCTCAAGTCTGGGGTCTCAGAGCTGAGAGTTGGAATTTGAGTTCCAGGGTCTTTGGGGTCACCAGGACCAGGAACCGGGGTCTGAAGTCTTACAATCTCAGGGTCTTGAGTCTGGGGTTTTAAAAGTCAGGGTCTTGGGGTCTTTAGGGCTCACAACCTAGATCTGAGCTCTTGGGGACCCAGGGCTCAGGGCCTGGGGTCTTCTAGTCTGAGATCTCAGGGTCCAAGTCCTTGAGATCTGAGGTCTGCAGAGCCAGGGTCTGCAGTCTGGCTTTAAGTCACGGTGCATCATCTGAGGGTCTGGGGTCTTGATGTGTCAGGATCTCGGGGCCAGGATATGGGTGGGTCTCAGGCTCTGGATGCTCAGAATATCCTGGGCTTGGGGTCTGGATTCCTCCTGTTTTGGGACCGGGGTCTCCAGGTCTTGGGGTGAGGGTTTGGATTCTCAAACCTCAGGGCTTCAGGATGGGAGTCTTGGAGTCACAAGACCATGGGGTTTCCGAGTCTCAGGGTGAGAGTTTAGAGTTTCCAGGCAGGATTTTGGAGTCTGGGGTCTCAGGGACACAGGGTGAGGGTCTCGGAGTAGGCCTGGGGTCTGGGGTCCTGGGGTCTCAGAGCCAGGTGATCGTACCAGGAGCTGCAGCCGGCGCAGCAGCCGGTCCAACCGGGCCTGCAGGGCGCCTAGATCGGGCTCCAGGGTCCGCAGGGAAGGGCCTCCTGCCCGGCGCAGCCACTGCACATGCCTCAGGTAGGAGAACAGGTCTGCCCGCAGCCGTGTCAGCACTCCCGGGAGCTGGGGGACGGGCGGAGTGGGGGGTGGCGTCAAGGAGCACCTGGCACCTGCCCACTCCAGCCCCTAACCCCCTGCACCCCCTTCACCGCCCAACTCCCACCTTTGACCCATCCCCTGCCCTTACCTGCAGGGCTCCCAGCGCCCCCGCACTCATGGCCAAGGTGGGGAGGGAATCCAGGTTGTGGTCTCCGTCAGCTGGGAATTTGTCTCTCTTGGGGGGAAAGAAGCCGTGAGAGGGACCCTGCCCAGCTCCGGGGGTCGCTTCATCCCCCACCACGAGCCCCGGACTCCTTTCTCCCCCGTCTCTGCCACCGTGGTAGCCCAGACGCCCTCCCCGTTCTCGGTCTTGGCCCCAGCCCATCCCCTCCAGGCTCTCCTACCAGCTGTGCGGCCAGCTGCCGAGTGTCCGCCAGGAGAGAGCGGGTCAGGAGGACGGCGCTGTCCAGCTCAGCCCGAGGGTCTGGGGAGGCCCGTGGGGGGCCAGGAGGTGGCCCCGGGGCAGCAGCTCTACCTGGCCACAGGCTCAGCGCGACCAGGACCAGGCAGCAAACACCTGAGGGAGGGAGAGGACAGAAAGGAGGCTCAGGTCCGACCGGGGGGTCTGAGGGAGGAGGGGCTGGGGTGGGGGTCCTGAGTCCCAGGGCGGAGCGCCCAGGGCACGTCGCAGGGCCTGGGCGGGTTTCCCTCTCCCTCTCTGGCTCTGGTCGCCCCGCCCGTCGGAGCAGACGCGCCCCGGGGCGGGTAGACGGGCCGGGCGTCTCCCGTCCGCCCCCGGACGCCGGAATCTGGGCCCCGGGGCGGGGCAGGAGGGGGGAGACACAGGCCAGAACCTGCCCCCTCCCGAGGCTCAGGAGCCCGAACCGGACTGAGAGCAGGGGAAGGAGACCTGGACAGAGGTCCGGGTGCCTTGACCCCTCCCCGAGAGACCCCCGCGTAGGCGCCACCAGAGTGGACCGCGGAAGGCCGGGCCGCAGCGCCGGGGATACCCCACAGCACACCTGGGCGGAGAGAGGCAGAGGCGCGGGCGCGCCGGGCTCACGGCGGGGAGAGAGGGACCCGGCGGTGCTCAGCGCGGGGGCTCCGGCCCGCTCCCTCCGCGGCCGCCCATCCCCCAGCGGCCCCGCCCACCCCGCCCGCCAGCCAATCAGCGACCCCCGGGCCGCCTCGCTCCCGCAGCACACCCCCAGCCCGCCCCCTGGGCCCTCCCAGGCCGCGGTCTGTCCGCCCGTCCGTCCGCATCCGTCTGGCTCTCCTGTTTCTGTCTGCACCCCTGTGTCTCCCTCTGTCTTTCCTCCCCGTAGCTGGGGTCGGTGTTCTGGGCTTGCTCTCACCTCCTTGGCCTCTCTGCCTCAGTTTCCCTCCCGGAGCCTCTCTGTTGAGGTCCCTGGGAGTCTGCGTCTCTCGGTCCCCGCTGACTCCCTAGGGGTCCCGGGCCCTTTGGGATCACCCCCTGGCCTTCGTCTGTCTCTGTCTGTGAGTCTCCATTTCTCTCTGCCTCGCGCTGCCCTGCCGGTGTCTCCGCGTCTCTGATCCGTCCTTTCATGTCTCGCTCTGCCCGTCCCTTCTCTAGGCCTCCTGCTTTCTCTGAATCTCCTTCCCGCTCGCTCCGTCTCCGCCTCCCCATTGCTCCCTCGCTCTCCTCCGTCTCTCGGTCCGATTCCGCTGTCTGTCTGCTCCCCACCCTTCCCGCCGACGGTCCCTCCCTCCTTCCTCCCTGTCCCCCCTCCAGGAGCTTGAACCAACTTACTGTTCATGTCCCCACAGGGCAGGGGTTCCCCAGGGCAGGGGGCAGGGGGCTGGGGGCCTTTAACCCTTCCCTGTCCGCTGCCGTGGGAGCCCTGGGGGTCAGCTGGGCCTCGGCCTGGGGAGGGGAGGCATGTGCGTGTGAGCAGCGAGGGCCGCGGCAGTGAGGGAGTGTGTGCGCCTGGGGGGTTATATAGGGGGCCGGGGCGGGCGGGCGGGGGGCAGGCGGCAGGGGAGGGCGGCCTGACACATCCTGACTCACCCTCCCTGCCTGCCTTTTCCATTCCGACGGAGCCGGCTGCCTCGCAGGGCTCACGCCGCCGCGCTCGGAGGAGGGCACGGAAGGAAAAGTTGGAAAAGTTGAAAAGGGAAAGGGGGGGTGGTCGGAGAGGGGCTGGTGAGGTCATTGGCGTCCCCTCCCTCCACCTCCTCGGCCGGCCGCCGCCGCCGCCGCCGCCGCCGCCGCCGGGGCAGACACGCGCAGCTCAAGAGCTGGGGCCTGGCTGCAGGGTGGGGGTCCGGCTGGACCAGGACAGGCAGAGAGATGGAGAGGCAGGGGGTGATGCGGATGGGGTAGAGGTGGCAACGGGACCACAAGACGCAGGCCTGGGGGGTTGGAGGTGAGACAGAGAGAGACTCCCAGGGACAGAGAGAGATGGAGAGGCCGAGACCCAGGCAAGGAGGTAGAGACACACAGAGAAATGGGGACATGGGACAGAGGTGGAGAGTCTGAGGTGCAGAGATGGAGACAGCCAAGGAGACACGCTGCAGAGGCAGAGAAACAGGAGAGCAAAGTGAGGTTTGAGGGGCACGATGAAAACAGCAGGAGACGTCTGGAGAGACCCAGAGAGACCCCCAAAAGGAAAAGGGACAGAGACAGACATGCCAGAAAGAGGGGAGGCAGGCGGCAGAAAAGAGATACACAAGGCAGGGTGACAGAGATGGAGAAGTCCCAAGGGGCAGAGATCCTCTGAGAGATGCCGATGCTGAGATGACGAGGACTCAGCAGTGGGGACTGAGAGAGGGGGGGCCTTTCTCCAAGAGACACGTTGGAACATGTTGAGAGAGGACCAGAGGCAGAGAGACAGGGACCAAGAGAAAGAGGCATCGAGGCACCCAGTAGAGGTGAGACCTCGGCCACATGGCTTCACCTCTCTGTGCCTTGGTTTCTCCATCTGTGAAATAGGGATACCCTGGGCACGACCCCCTCCCAAAAGCCTGTGTGAGGATACAGTGAGTTCACGCCTGTAAAGCACACAACCAGCTCTCAGTAAATGCGAACTATTGCTGTTCTCACCGTTGATTTTTATTAACATATCCAGGGAGACAGAGGAAAAGAGGGAGCCCCTGGGAGAGATGGAGATGGTGAGACACGGAAAGAGCAGCTGGGATGGGTGGGGGGAGCTGGAGACCAGGACATGGCAGGGAGGACACCACGCGGAGAGGTGGAGAGGTGGAGATGCGGAGAGGGGTGGGAGCAGGGGTGGGAGACACAGACTCCGGGGGACGGTGGTGCCAACACAGACGCACACAGGGAGTACCAGGCACATGGAGCAGAGGTGGCCCCGGGGATTCACGGCAGAAGAGTGAGGGACCATGACAGGAACCCAAGTCCCCAGGAGCACCCCAACCCCCAGGATAAGGGTGGCAGAGAAGGGTGGAGGGTAGTGAGAAGACAGAAGGTGACAAGGACTTCCAAAGGTCTCCCCGCAGACACCCCTCCCCCTCCCCGCCCCTGAGACTGCTGAGCTGGCAGGGGGGCTCTGAGGATGAATGCTGGCTGAAGTCCTCCCCCTCCCATCCCCCACCACTTGGGGGGGCAACTGCTCAGGTCCCCAGGGAGGTGAGGTCACAGCCCCCCCATGGTGGGACATGACCTCATCGCCTCAGGTAAGAGCTCCCTCTGCCTCTCTGTCATGGCCACCCCTGCCAGGGCCCCCCAGGGGCCCTCCCCAGCCCCTACTCATGCTGGGACCCAGGCTTCTGACCACTGGGTCTCCGCCCCTCAGGGGGCCTGTTTCCGGCTGAGTCAGCGTGGGGGGGCCCAAGGCTGCGTCAGTGAGGGGAGAACTGACGTAGCCCCCCCCCAAGACCGGTGGGGCCAGCCAAGGTGACTCAGGCCACCAGTCTGGGAGATGGACTGGCCTGAGGGGATGGGGGACTGAGCCTGGGGCCAGCCTGAGAGCCACAGTAGGGATCTGGTGATGGCAGCCCCTTCCACCTCCGGGGGAACTGGGGCTGCCGGCCCCAACCCCATTGCTTTAACCTAGGAGTCCAAGAGCCCAGCCCCTCCTCCCTCAGACTCAGGAGTCCAGACCCCCAGCCGCCTACTTCCTCAGATCCAGGGGTCCAGCTCTCAGCCCCCTCCTCCCTCAGAGCCAAGTGGCAGGTGTCCAGGTCCGAAACCCTTGTTTCAAGAAAGGTAGAGAAAACTTGTGGCCATTCTGCAATTTGGGGAGTGCTCTGTTGGGGAAGGTCAGGGGTCTAGGCATGGGTCATCAGTCCCCGACTAGTGACAGTCCCCTCGGCCTGCTTCGGCCCTCTCACCCCGGGGATGCGGGGTCATCTTTCCTCACTGTGGCAGCAGGAGGCCGGTGGGTGCAGGACAGGAGGGTGGGGGTTACTCAGGACTCCTGGGTCTTCCCCAGGGTTGGGGACACTCAGACTACTTCTGTGGAAAGGAGAGCAAGAAGGAGAGACAAAGACAGAGACACGAGTAAAGAGATGGAGAGGCAGGGTAGGAGACTCACAAACAATGACAGGAGATGACTGTGACAAACAGAAAGAGACAGGAGCACAGAGGCCAGAGTGAGAGACAGAGATGCAAAAAAAAAAAAAAAATTGTGACCCATACAGACACAGAGACAAGCTCAGGGGTTCAGAGACAAAGACTGGGGGTGACACGGAGCTTAGACTCTGAGAGGTGACAGCCGTGGGGGGAGATGCCACTGGGATATGACGGGGGACCCCAGGGGGTCCTTGCTCATGTGCTGGCCCCTGGGTGAGGTGGAGCTGGCTGGTGTGAGGTCAGCAGGTCCGAGTCTGTGTGTGTCCGTCTGTCTGTCCCTGGGGGGTCCTGTCTGGCCCCTGGGGGGTGACGGGGCAGGCGGGCCGCAGAGGCGGCCCAAACCTGTCATTAGTGGTGAGGGCCGTGACGGCGGCCCCCCCAGCCCCAAGCCGCGGTCCAGGGCCCTGCGGCCCCGCCCCCCCACCCCCTCCTTGATCCCTGAGGAATCCCGGGAATTGGGAAGTGGGTCCAGATGATGTTGACACAGGAAACGGTCAGCAGCTGCCCGGCCTCAGCCCCACAACCCCTCTGACCCCCACCCCCGGCCCCCTGCCGAGCCCCTCGGACCTGTGTCATCTCTGACGAAGGCAACCCTGGGCCCACTCAGCACCCACCAGGATGTTTACGGGAGATGGGTAGGACGGGAGGCAGCCTCAAAGGGCTTCTTGAGAAATGGGGTCTGGACTCCTGGACAGCTGCCCTCAGACCTAGTCCCCTTCCCCCTCCTCCCTCAGACCCCGGGGTCCAGATGCCCAGCCCCTCCTCCCTCAGACCTGGGAGTCCTGACCCCAAATGCTCTCTTCCCTCTGATCCAAGTGTCCAGACCCCCAGCCCCTCTTCCCTCAGACTCAGGATCTGGGCACAAAGACACACCGCCCCAGGAGAGCTGAGTCCCCTCCTCACTGGCTGGAAAGCTGAGTGGAGGTTCAGGGGAGAGTGAGGGATCATGTTCCCACCCCAGCCCCCAAGGTGACCTCCTCCCCCACCACTGGGGTGGACCAAACCAGAAGCTTGGGGATCCCAGTCGGACCCATTTCCCTGTTTGCAGAGGGGGAAACAGACCGAGCTAGAAGGGGCTCCCTTCCCATGAGTCCCCTCTCCACCACCTGGGGCCTCAGACCTCTCGGATCCTGGCCCTCCCCATCAGGAGGCCTGGATGCCTTTGGGACCAGGGGACTCTGGAGCAAGAGCTCTGGCCTATGGCCTGACCCCCATTTTCTCATCACCCTCTTAGGTCTCCTGGTTGCTAGGGGGCCTCCCTAACAATGGGGCTCAGTGAGGTCTTCTGGGCCTCAGGCCCCCTGCCCCTGGTTGCTAGGGTGAAGACTCCCTGGCAACCAGGTCTCAGGAACCTTTGGGTCACCTGGAGCTGCCTTTCAGGAATGTTTACTAAGCAGAGGGATTCCCTGGCAAGAAGGTCTCGGGGTGCCCACTCCTTGGGTCCCCTGGTTGGCTGGGAGGAGACGTCTTAGACTCCCACCTGCTTTCTACGCAGGTTGCTAAGGAGGCTCTTCTAATGCCAGGGCCCCATCCCACCCACAAGGCCCCTTCCACCTGGTTGCTAAGGAAGCAACTCCCTAGCAACCAGGTGTGACCAGGCCAGTGTGACCCCCCCTTCTTTCTTCCCAATTGCTAAGGGGGCTCCCTAGAAATAGAACTTAGAATTTTGGGGGCCAGCCGGGCAGGCGGGTGGGGCAAGCCGGTTGCTGGGGTGATGGCCTTCAAAGTCTCTCCCCACAGAGGCCCCAGGAGTCTGGGGAGGCGACATGGTGGGGTCTGGGATCCCTGCTTTGGGCCTCTTCCTGCTAATGCAGGGCTCAGTAGGTGAGGGGGCTGATGAGAGGGTCAGAGAGCTGAGCAGAGGCCCTCCTCACCCTCCATACAGCCTCCCAACACCGCTCTTTTCTTTCACAGATGGGAATGGAATCCAGGGATTCTTCTATCCATGGAGTGAGCAGTGGAGGAAACCCTGGGTCCCCTGGGGATAAGGAGCCCAGACTAGACTCTTGGGTCTAAAGGGAGGAGGGGCTGGGGTCTGGACCCCTGGTCTGAGGGAGGAGGGCCTGGGGGCCTGGCTCCTGGGTCTGAGGGAGGAGGGGCTGGGGACCTGGACCCCTGGGTCTGAGGGAGGAAGGGCTGGGGACCCAGACCCCGGGGTCTGAGGGAGGAGGGGCTGGGGGCCTGGACCCTTGGGTCTGAGGGGGGAAGGGCTGGGGGCCTGGACCCCTGGGTCTGAGGAAGGAGGGGCTGGGGGCCTGGAGTCCAGGGTCCAGCACGAAGTAAGCACTAGGCCGGCAGCCCCAGAGCCTGGTTTGGGGTCAGGCTCTGTGAGGAAGCTGCTTCTCGCGTTGGTCCCCAGGCTGTGAGGGAGATGTCTGGGAACGGGAGAGCTGTGGGGGCCAGGTGGCAATTGAGAACCCGAATCTCTGTCTGCGTCTACGATGCTGCTACCGCAACGGGGTCTGCTACCACCAGCGGCCGGATGGTGTGTGCCGGGGAGCCGGGGCCCCTGGGGGGGGCTGGTGGCAGGGACCCCTCGGTCTCATGGCTCCCTGCTTTGTGCAGAAAACATGCAGAGGAAGCACATGTGGGCACTCGGCTGGATGTGCGGAGGCCTCCTCTTCCTGATCTCCAGCATCTGCCTGTTCTGGTGAGTGGGGTCGGGGCTCGGGGGGGCTCCCCTGCCCTGGCGGGCGGGGCCAGGTGGACGGCACAGCTGAGGGTGTCCCCTCCCTGCCAGGTGGGCCAAGCGACGGGATATGCTGCGGCTGCCGTGGTTCATGAAGGGCAAGTGCAACCTGTCCCAGACCGTCTCTCTGTTACCCAAGGACCGGACACCGAGCGAAAAGAAGATGGCATCCATTGGCAGCATGCCCACAGAGGGGGCCCTGGACATCTCAGGGGGCACTGATGAGGAGGGCACGGAAGGGGGCGAATAAACGGAAGCAGGGGAGGAGGAAGATTAGGGGCACCCCTGGAGGGATCCCTCAATACAGATATAGCAGAGATGCATGGTCTCTTTTCTGAGAAACATGAAGCAGGGGACGGATAAGACCCAGAGGCAGAGAGAGAGAGAGAGAGAGAGAGTGTGTGTGTGTGTGTGTGTTTTGGGGGGTGCCTGGGCTGTGATCATGGAGGGTGTGAGCTGACGGGCATCTGGGGTCCAGGGGTAAGTGGGGAGGATCCGAGCTGAGAGGGGCTTGGGCTGATCGGGGGAGGCCTGAGCTGATGGGGGTCCTGAGTTGAGTGTAGGTCCTGGGCTGTGATTATGGGGGGTCTGGACTGAGGGGCTTGGGGTGAGTTGTGGGTGGCCTGGGCTGGGACTGCAGCTGGGCTGGGGGGACATGGACCACCGTGCCCCTCAGCTGTCCTTCTGCCGCTGCCTGACAACCTCTGCTGCCTGCCTTTGGGATCCTGCCGCCCTTGGGCCAGCAGGCATTTGCCTTGCTTCCCACGAACCCGGACGACTATAGCTCTCAGACTCCCTAGTGGTGGCACGGAAATTTTCCTGGAACTTCATTACAGTTGAAGACTCATCGTGCTCAGTCCTCTTTCCTCCGCCCCTCCTTTCTCAGGTAACAGAGCTACTCCAACCTACCCTCCATAAGTATGTCCCCAACAAATATCTTGCAAGTCTTCATCCCTCTGTCTGCATCTCTGGGGACCTCAAACTAACAGAGGAACCTGGGCTGAGGGAGGTCTGGACTCAGGGGGTGGGTCTGGGCTTGAGATCCTTGCCCCCCACTCCTGTCCCCCTCCATGAGGCGACAGCGTGAAGCTAGGCTCCTAGGTCCCCAAGGGCTTGGGCAGCCCCTCCCTCACCCCTGCCCCAGTGCCGTCCCTCTCCAGACAGATATGAAGCACAGTGAGGCAGAGCCCTTTATCCAGGGGAGGATAGATGGAGGACAGGTAGGCATCCTGGCAGCCAGATGGCGATGGGGCAGCTGCACATCTCCATCGTGTCCTGACAGGTGTGGCCATGCGTTCGTCTGTAGGAGGGAGGATGGGGTTAGTGGCTGCTCAGGACCCCTGCGTGTATCCCTGCATCCCAGGACCACCACCCAGGAGAAGGAGCCCTTTCCTCCCGCTTCAGTCCCTCACAATTGACTGACGCACTTGCTCATTGGCTCCTTCATTACTCCGTGCCCTGACTTGCGGCAGCGACTGTGCCTTTAACTCACCGGAACTCAGTGGTGCAAGGTGGGGAATGAGAGGCAAGGAAAGGCAGAGACGGAGAGACTTACACACAAAAAAGAGAGAGGGGGACCCTCTGTTAAAATTCCAGTTCTCTGTCCCTCATGGGCTGGAATCACCTCACCCTGCCATTATGGAGTCCTGTGTTTGGACAGGCCCGTTTTCCTTCTAAGAGGGGCCTACAGGCCGGTCAGCTTGGCCAGTTTCTGGCAAGTGGTTCTAGCAGCAGAGGTCTACCCAGCTGTGTTAGACTTCTGGGCAAGGTAAAGTGTTCCCAGGGGTAATTTTAACCACAGGTGGTTATTTCTGCATTGTATGCCAAATTTTGTGTTAGCTCATGCTTCATCTATGCATAAACTGTTTCCTCATCTGAACCACAGAACATAGCATATGATTGGACTATTTTCAAAATTCTCACAAAAAAAGGGTATATTACTGTCCTTCTGGATGCATAGAAGGAAAGTTAATTCATCACCTATAAAGAATGTCTTAGGGCATTAGAATTTAATTCTTTTATGTAACCTCCATTTGAGAAACTGATTCAGTCACTCATCCATCCATTGTTTCACTTATCCATCCACCCACCCACCAACCCATCTATCCTCTCATCTATCTACTTACCCATCTGTCCAGACATCCATACAACCCCACATTCACCCATCTACCAGCATCAATCCCACCATATCCATCCATCCACCCACCCATCCATCAACCAATTTATCCAACCATCTAACCCTCATCTATCCATCCATCAATCCAACTACAGCCACCCATCCACCACCTATTTATCCATCAAGCAATTCATCCATTTATCCCTCTATCCACTCACCCATCCACCTCTCCACCCACAACTCCATCCACCCATCCATCCATCCATCAATCTATCCATCCACTCATTCATCAACCCAATCCATCCATCCATCCATCCACCCACCCACCGGATCCTCAACCTCTGACTTCCTGAGTTCACTCTTTGCTGGGGCATGCTAAGAACAAGGACACCAGGGACCCAGGCCTTACCCTCCAGGGGCTCCCTGTTGGGTGGGAGAGAAGTATCAGCACACACACATACAACACACAGTGATACAAGCAATAACAAGGGTCACTCAGACAATGTGAAGACCCAGAGAAAGGCACTGAAGTTCAGTTGGATCTGAAGACACCTGGTAAGTTTTCTGAGTGGAGTGCAGACAATAAGGGCACCCCCAGTGTAGGTGAAGGCATGGACAGAGGCCAGTTGGTGTGAGACAGCCTGGCCATCGTGGACTGAGGGAGGTCATTCTAACTGCAGAGAAGGCAGGAGATGTGGGGCTGAGATGTGGCAAACACACACATAGCGAGTGGCTTGCATTTGACCAGAGGGCAACAGGGAGCCACAGCAGGTCTCTGGCGGAGGAGTGCACTCTGGAGAGTGCAACAGGTACCTCCCCTTTGGCAAGAGGTGGCACCTTTTGGGGCCTCAGTGTCCTCCCTGTGCTCCAGACCTCAGAGACTCTGTTACACTTGGAGGATTAAATGGGAAGTAGGACTCGGTGCACCTTGAGGACTGGAGCACAGGGACGAATAATCTCCAAGTGTTGGTGGAGCTAAAGGTGACTCTCCAGCCCTCACGCACGTCTGAGGGCAGGGTCTCATTTGTCTCTCCTCAGTCTGCACCCATGCCAACTGTCTCTAGGTCTTCATCCTCTGGGTCTCTGCTAGTCTTTGCTTCTCTGCCTTCCAATCTTGACCTCTACCTGTCTCTCTCTCCCCATTGTCTCTGTCTCTGCACCTTTCCCTCTCCATTTCCATCTCTCCTTGATGTCTCTCCATCTCTCCCCTCTGTCCTTCCCTCCCTCCCTCCCTCCCTCGCACTACCTCTCCAGCTCTCCGTCTGTCTCTTCATCTCTCCCACTGTCCTTCAATCTCTCCCGCTGTCCCTCCATCTCCCCCCTGTCCCTCGGTCCCTCCACCTCTCCCCTCTGCCCCGCCCCGCTCCCCGCCTCCCCGCCCCTCACCTCGGGCTCACTCTTTGCTCGCACACGCCGCCCCAGGCCCGGCCTCGAGCGCGGCGAGCTGCAGGCGCACGCGGCGGGAGCCGGTGGCGGGCGGCTGGGGCGTGCGGGCGGCGGGGCGCGCTCCCCAGGAGCTGGGCGCGGCGCGCCGGCCGGCGGAGGAGGAAGCCGGCGCCGACCAGCGGCGGGAGAGCTTTCGCGCGAGGCGGGCGAGCGCCGAGGGCCGCAGGCCGTAGTCGCGCTCTAGCTCCTGGCGCGAGATCTCGATGTTGCCGGTGTACCAGAGGATCCAGCCGAGCAGGCTTAGGAAGACGAGCAACGCGCCCGAGTAGATGAGCAGGTCGCCGAAGTCGCGGCCGCGCACCTGCAACTGCGCGAACACGCCGGTCAGCAGCGCCGCCATGCCCGCCACGTCCATCGCCACGGCCAGCAGCAGCGCCAACCGGCAGCGGCCCAGGCCGGACGCGGGCACAGGCGCGCTCGCCGGCGGGGACGGTGCGCCCGGCGGGGGCCCCTGCGAGGCGCACACCGCCGACACCGCCGCCATGGACCTGCTCCACCGCAGCGGCTGGCTCCGACGGAGAGCGTTCCGCGTTCCGGGTGCGGCCCGGTCCGGGGCGGGGTCAGGGGACTGAGCCAGGTGTGCCCGGCACCCGCCTGGTCACCTGAGCTGGGCTGGGTGCGGACGGGCCCGGCCCGAGGGCGCCCTGGCCCTCAGAAGCCGATGCTGGGGGCAGCTGGGCGCACAGATTAGTGCGGCCCAGGGCCCCTGCATCGTAAGGAGCCTGAAGCAGCGCATGGTGAAAATCCGGGGGGCTCTAATAGAGGCAGCAGGGCAAACCCCAACATTCCTGTTTGCTCAGATTTCTCCTGGGGCCTCTGGACTGTCAGGACTCGTTACGGCGAAGTCCAAGGGCACAGAGATGGGCCAGACAAGGCCCCTGCCCTCAAGGAGTTTCTGGACGTAATCACAACTCAAGGTGCCCTAATGGAGGTGACATAAAGCACCGTCATTCCTTCTGTTCACTTGGAGTCTCTCCAGGCCCTGTGCTGGTGAGGCTGAGGACTCAGAGGTATATCAGGCGAGGCCCCTGCCCCTTAAAGAGGACCCTGACAACAGAAAATAAACTTCCCTAAAGTGTAACGGGTGTGACACAGGGCGGAATGGAGGGGGAGAATAGGGCCGGAGTCCGCGAGGCACAGGAAATAAGCTGGGCGAACAGGTATGCAGGCCCTAAAGAAACCAAGACCTTTCCCAGGCAAATCTCTTTTCCTCCAAACACACCTCGCCCTTAGAGGAAATGGGTGGCAGTCTGCGAGAAGGGTCCGCCCGGCTTCTCTCTAGACTCGAAATAGTGCAGGAGCTTAAGAGGACACTGGGGAGGGCGAATTGAGAGGGAGCTCCCGGGGTTAGCCGAAGGTTTCCGAACGTGGCCGAATGGAGACCGAGTGTTTCCGAAGAGATTCGAAGCGGGCATGGGCCAATAAGAGGGAAGCCGGCCGCCCTTCGGAAGAGTGTTTCAGGAGAGTTCCGAAAATGTCCGACCGAGCCTGCTGCCTTCGTCGGGAATAGCCGAGGGTCTACGAAGAACCTGGAAGCACCCGAAGTCCCTGTGTGGTTTAAATAGTTCACGCACTAACAAGTTCATTCATAAAACAAATGTTTATTGAGCACCCATCCTGTGCCAAGCTCTGAGTGGCAATATTGGAGAGAAGCCGTTGAGGAAGGGGACTTGGGACTTCTGGAAAGGGACACACTCGGAAATCCAGCCGTGGAGTTCCGAAAACACACGAAGGGCCCTCGGAACTGTACCAACTCCGCGTCGAGAACACGCCCTCGGGTCCCCAGCCGAAGAGTTCCGAAAGTTCCCGAACGGTTTGAGACTGACTGGAGGAAATAGCCGAACGAACTGCCTCGGAGGCGGGCGGAAGGAGGCGGGGACAGGCGACGGCGCGCGCGTACCCTGAGAGGAAGCGGAAATGCGTGTTGCTATTAAAGTCGTCGCCCCGCCCCCCGCCTGCCTCTTTCCGTATCCGGCTGCCGCCACGAGAGGAGGTGAGTTGCGTCCGCGTGACCGCCTCTCGCGCCTGCTATCGGGTGTCTGTGCCCCTGCCTGCCTCTCTCACTGCGCCTCTCGCGCTCTTGGCTTCACCCCGGCCCTGCCGCCTTAGGTCGCTGTGGATTCTCATCTCTCGTCCCCCGCAGTTAGTCTCGGCGGCCCAGGTTAGCGCCGCCACCTTAGGCCGCCCAGCCCCGCCTGGCAAATTTCTAGGCGCCCTCGGCCCACGCGGTGCTCCCATTCGCCAGGTCCCCAAATGCAGCCTTCCTCTGTTGTCCGGCGTCGGCCTGCTGCGCCCCTGACGTTTTCCCGCGCCCCTTTCTCCGCAGCTGCCGCCATGTCCGCGCATCTGCAGTGGATGGTCGTGCGGAACTGCTCCAGCTTCTTGATCAAGAGGAATAAGCAGACGTACAGCACCGTAAGCGGGGCCCCGACGGCTGGGTCGGAGGGAGGGACCTTTACGATTGTTGTGCCCCCTTCCTCTTCACGACCGCGTTGCGTCCTTCTTCCCAGGAACCCAATAACCTGAAGGCCCGCAACTCTTTTCGCTACAACGGGCTCATTCACCGCAAGACTGTGGGCGTGGAGCCGGCGGCGGACGGCAAAGGGGTCGTGGTGGTCATGAAGCGGAGATCCGGTGAGCATTTGCCCTGGTTGGGCCCAGGCAACAGACCCCCATCCGGGGCAGGGGGCTGTAGTTTTTTACTGTCGGGCCGCGGGAGTGATTCTGCTATTGAATGGAGGATTCCTGGGGTCAGGACGTTTACCTGGGGGGCTGGTTCCTCTCCAAGCTAGCCCACCAGGTATGTGAGTTTATCATCTAAAAAGTGGAGAAATTAAAAGCACCTGAAGTCCGCTGGGTGTTTGTCAGGGTTAAATTACAGGGTTGCACGGTTTGATGATGTTTTCAGAATAAATCCTTGAAGCAGGTGGAAGTCTGTCTCCACCGGTGGGAAAATTCAGGTAAACAGATGGGGAGCCGCCTTCTGGCTCCCGCATAGGAAGTGACAGCTTGGGTCTGAAGCAGTAGTTTGGTTCCCATTCTGGCTTCAAGGACTCAGAATGGGGCGCTCAGCATCCCACTTCCCTCTGTCTCAGGCACAGACAGGCTCTTTTAGACTCTTAGAGGAGGTCAAGGGGAGACAGGGGTGTATCTTGGTAATAGCTGAGTCATGGTACCACACCCGCAACACTTTTGTTTGTAGATGGGCAGTGCGTTTTAACAGATAGGAATGAGCTTTTTCCCGGATCCCTGATTAGGACCGGTTTCTCTTTGGGTTCTGAGCCCTGTGTCCTGTTCACTGACAGCAGCAGCCACATCTGCTGTCTTCTGTTCTCAGGAGGAAGGCGGTTAACCTCCCTTCCCAGAAGCACAGACCCGGGAGCAACCAGTTGTTTATGCTTTTGGGCTTCTCAGGTTCCCACACTCTTGAGAACCCTGTCTGGTGCGCTGGGTCCCAAAAACTTTGCTTTCCCTTCTTGGATTGTTGGGTGGCTTTTCCTCGGCTGTCAGGAATCTGGTTGACCTGAGGAGGTAACATGGGCTCTCCTCTGGGGTCAGAAGGCTAACATCAAATCCCCAGTATGGTACAGGGACCTTGGCATCTGGGGGGAAACCCAGGAGCACAGGATCCTAGCCGGGACCCCATCAGCTCTTTGGCACAATAAAGGGGGTGTTTTCCTTTTTATCCTGGGCAGGGGAGTCCAACTCTACCTGTGCACAGGTGATGGGCAGGTGTTTTCCCCAGGACTCTTCTTACCCTGGTCCTCCTGTGGCTCCACATCACCCCAGCCTCACAGCTTGGCGTTTTAGACACTTGTTGCTGAGCGGGTAGCTAGGGCCCAGGAGGGTGCGGAAGGGAGAGGAGCCAGAGCTGCCTTCTGGGGAGCGCTCGCCACCTGGTCAGCGTGGTGCCAAGTGCCCACCTCGCCCAGGCTCTCCTTGGAGTCACACAACTGTGCATGGGACCTTGGGCAAGGGAGTCCTGGTCCTTTTGCGTCTGCTTCCACTTCTGTCCAGTGAGATGAACAGTGTTGTGTCTCAGGGACAGGCTGGGGAGGAGACGCCTATACAGGTGCAGGGCCTGGCCTGTGGTCGTCCTCGTCATTGTCCTGTAAGTTGATGCCTGGAGATGGGGCTGCCTCCCAGGCTCACACAGTCAGGGCACTCAGGTTCTCTGGGTGGGATTGTGCCCTCACCCCCGGGGGTGGGCACCAAAGGTCCAGACCGTCTGACCCCTGGGGCTCCTCATCTCCCCACCCCACCAGGCCAGCGAAAGCCAGCCACTTCTTATGTGCGGACCACCATCAACAAGAATGCCCGGGCCACCCTCAGCAGCATCCGGCACATGATCCGAAAGAACAAGTACCGCCCGGATTTGCGTATGGTGAGTGGGGGCTGGACAGCTGATGCCAGGTGGTGGAGGCAACTACACAGTGGGGACCCAGGGAGCCTGGCCAGTGCTGTGAAGGACGGCCCTCTGGTGACTGGAGCTGGACCTGCGCTCTGGGGAAGAGGGAACGTTGCCCATCTGGGAGGCATGTGGGGGTGGGGGGCACAGTTGGTGGGGTGGGTGACCTGAGGCCGCCTCGCCTCCCAGGCTGCCATCCGCAGAGCCAGCGCCATCCTGCGCAGCCAGAAGCCTGTGATGGTGAAGAGGAAGCGGACCCGCCCCACCAAGAGCTCCTGAGCAATCTGTCCCCTTCCCTAATGCAATAAAGCTGTCAGCTGACTTGCCGCAACCTCCTTGCCTTCCAGGCCATGTCCCCAGGGGCTCCCCTACCAGCCGGCAGCACACAGTCGTCCCAGTGTCTTGAGTCTGGAGGGACCAGGTCCAGGTGGGGGAGCTGAGCCCCAGCTTTTGTGTGTGTCCTTGGCCCATCGTTTCTGCCCATCACGGAGGGCTGGCGTTGGTGTGAATTTTTACATTCGACGCTCAGAGGTGATTGTCCAGTACCGCAAAAAAAGGAACTGCAGGTTAAGTAAAATCTAGAATCAGCATGATCTCATACTCTGCTGATGCATGACAAAGCTTCAAGAGAGACATTAAGTGGAAATTTTTGATTTTTTAACATTTAGTCTAAGGTTCCTGAGGGGTGGGCATCTAGACCAAGGGTCAGCGCACCTTCTGTTTTGTATAGTTCTGTGGCCTGTGTCACAGCAGTGTTGGCAGTGTGGCCTTTGAAGGAGGAAGCATTTACAGTCTGGGTCTTTGCTGTCTGGGACCCCAGCCTCTTCCAGCCTGAGGCAGGCTGGCCCTCCCCTCCCACTGTGGGTCCTGGGGCAGCTCAGCCTCTCCAGGGGGCTCTGCAGGTGTGAAGTGAGCATCCTAGGACTTGGGGGTGGACAGGGCCTTCAGCATGCCTTGGCCTTTGGTCTGGGCCCAGAACTGCACTCACGGGCACCAGTGCAGCTCCTGAGTCCAGAAGCCTGTGGGACTGTCCACACCTGGGAGAGGGGGACATAAGCTGCACCCGCCACCCAGGAGGAAGGTGGCAGCCTCAGGCTTCCTGCCAGCAGGCATGTCCTTAAACAGCCGTTTATTGGCGAGGAGCCCATCTGGCCAAGTGTTTCTGCCTCCTGCTGCACTGGGGGTGAGCCCAGCGTCCCTGCAGCACCGTCCCTCACCTGCTTCCTGTTCTCAGCAGGTGACTGCCCTCCCCACTGCCCTCAGCTGCTCCTGACTGCTCCAGCGCAGCCTCTCTCCAGCCCTACCCCAGGCTGCACAGCTCTGTCTCCTCAGAGGTCTTTTCTGACCGCTGGGTCTAACGTCGGTTCTCCTAGTTGCTTCCTTGTGTTTATTACAACCGAGACGTGGTCCTTGTAGGCGCTGCCACTGGGCACCTGCCTGGGTCCTTCTGCCAGCTCAGCTGCTAGCTGTGTGGCCTTGGGCAAGTAACTGGAGCTCTGCCTCTTGTCAGAATTAAGTGGGCTAAAGCAGCGGTCCCAAACCTCTTTGGCACCAGGGACTGGTTTTGTGGAAATCCATTTTTCCAGGGACTGGGGGAGGGAAATATGGTTCGGGCAGTAACACGAGCCATGGGGAGCAGCAGATGAAACTTTGCTTTCTGCCTCTCATCTGCTGTGCAGCCCAGTTCTAACAGGCTGCGGACCAGTATTGGTCCACGGCCCGGGGTTTGAGGACCCCTGGGTTAAAGAATGCAGGTAAGTGTGGTAATTAGCTGTTGGTGTAGCGTTTTAAGCCTATGACAAGCTGGATGGCGTCTCTAACTATTCACATGGGCCTGTGGCGTGCGTGTGTACACACATACGTACATACATGTACACTTGAGTGGCTGTTTCCTCTGACTACCCCAGATGTGCCATGAAGCAGGTGTCATCCCCGCCTTACAGATGTAGAAACCGAGGCTCAGATGGGTAAAGGTCACCCACATCATTGCTCCTGGTGTGTTTCCTGTGCACCTATTATGTGCCAGCCATTATGCCATGGGCCAAGGATTCAGGTCTCTGCCATCCTGAGGACCCTGTGCAGAGACGACAACCCTGCCCCCACTTCACAGCTCTGTGCTGGGGCCCAGGAGCTCCACACACCTGGACAGTTCCTTACCCCCTTCCCACCCTGCTGCGCGCTCCAGCCTTCCTCAGTGGCTGTGAACGTGATCGCTTCCTGCCAAACCCTCTTCCTCCCCTGGAGCATCCACCCTCACCCCACTGGGGTCTGTCCTCAACCCAGGTGGAGTGGTATCCTTAGTTCCAGGTGGAACTTAGGCGACTTAACATCTGCTCAAAACCCTCCCACGGTTCCCATCCCACTCCGAGTGAAAGGCAGCCCCCTAGCCTTGGCTAGTCGGGCCCATCTTCACTCAGATGCCCAGCCCCTTGCTGTCCCCCACAGAACGCGGTTCTGCCTGGGAGCATCTGCACTAGCTGTTCCTCTGTCTGGAATGTGCTTCCCCACAGGGAGCCAGGGCCTCTTACTCTCACATGTTGCTGGGCAGTGAGGTCTCTCCTGACCACTTGTCCCCTTTGACCACCATCCAGGTTCTTAGTTCCCTGACCAGGGATCGAACCCGCGCCCCCTGCAGTGGAAGCACCAAGTCTTAAACTTCGGACTGCCAGGGAAGTCCCTCTTTTGGCCACTCTTAAAAATCAAAACCCACCCCCACACCGGCTTCATTTTTCTCCACAGCACTGAAGTCCATCTAGCGGGTGTGTCCTGTGAGGCAGTACTTAGCCTGGCACCCCAGCACACCACATGCACACAGCGCTGAGCATCTGCTCACCCACGTGGCGGCCGGTCGTCAGATGGTGTCCCTCTCCTTGTCTGCCCCAGAGCCCTGCTCCTCTAGGCCCTTAGCCCATGTGGAGTCCGGCTGGTCACCTGAACCCCCAAGATAACTACCTCCCTCTGGGGCCTCAGTTTCCTCCTCATAACACAGCCTCACTCGGTCTCTGGACCTCTAGCCCTGCGGGTGGCCAGGCCATCAAGGGTGGCTGGGCTGGGGACGCCACGCCAGGGGTCTGGGTGGCACTTCGGTGAGGGGGACCAGGAGAGGGCTGCTGGGAGGGAGCAGGTCTCAGCTGCCCATCTCCCTCCTGGGGGAGGAGAGCTTGGCGGCAGGTGTGGTTTGTGTGGGGGGCCATCTATGCACACTTTGTTTTCTCGCAAGTGATGTATGTTGGCGTGGAAATTGGAAAAGCAAATAAAGAATACAAGATTTAAAAAATCATAAATACCCAGACACATCATAGTAAAAACGCTGAATCTGGAAAGCGTGAGAAGAGCACCTCACGTGCAAGGGAACTGCAGTAAGACTAACTGCTGGCTTCTCGACAGGAACAGTGGGGCCAGGAGGCAGTGAGATTACAGGCAAGTGCCCAGAGAGATGCCCGCACCCTTCCCGTCCCCCACCACCCACAGCATCCCCCTCCAGTTCCACATCTGCCAGTTCCTACGCTTGCGTGAGTCACTATCTCTGCACCTCAGTTTCCCTACAGATGAAACAATATGGTTGTTTCAAGCGTCTGATTCCTCAGGGCTCCGCGATGCAGAGATCTTGGTTTAGTTTGCTGCTGTTGTCTCCAGTACTAATCCGGGGAATGTCTGCAGAGAGTGTAGGGCGCACCCTTGGCAGCTACCCCGCACAAGGTCACTCTGAGCAGTGGAAACTCAGGGCTGAGACGTGCTCTGTTCGTGGGAAGGACTGGCCTTGATTATAGTTCCATCTTCACGGATACCTCAGATACATCAGGGCTCCATCACTTCTCAACCTCTGTGCCTGTGACACGTGCATATGAATAGACCTTACTTCCTAAGGTCCTTGTGGTTAAATGTGCAGAAAGCTTGTAACATGGCCGGCCGGGACAAGCCCACAAATCTTCCTTGCATGAATGAACAGTTTATTATAAATTATCTTGAGCAGATGGACTCAAAACAGTCACAAATGTCTTCCCATGTCTATAACTGTTTGCACACAAAACAATGCTCCTGTTTTTCCGAGCACTTTGAGGACAAATCCACACACGCTAGTGCCCGTGTCTCCCAGTCTGCATGAGTTCTGTGAATACACCGCTGTGTCCTCTGCTGCATTCCCTCCAGGCTGTTTCTTCCCAGTCCAGGAATTTTAAAAATCTCTTTGTTTCTCTTGTAGTCATTTGCTGTAATAAAATCTATTCTTTAAAGTCTTTAATTATGAAAATGACATGAGCACGTGGTTTGGAGACATGCAAGGAGCCCAGGATCCCAGCCCCGGATCCGACGATGCCGCCTGGCATGTGGGATCTTAGTTCCCTGCCCAGATATTGAACGCGTGCCCCCTGCGGTGGAAGTGCAGAGTCCTCACCACTGGACCGCCAGGGAAGTCCCTTGTGTTTCATCTTGAAAACTGTTCACAATCATCCACCTGTGGGCCTTGAGCACCCCAGGCCTGCTGAGTTCACCCTGACTGTATGTCACCCCCGTGGCCCTTGGCCAGGTTCTCACAGCAAAACCAGCACGTTTGTTTCAGTACCTTCGCTTAGTGTAGCATTTATGGAGGAGATGCACCCAAGGGTGGGGGGGGACACTATTGTCTTCACGATTTCTGTGTAACCCCAGAACTGTTGTAAAAAAAGTCTTTTAAAGATAGACTAAGATAGTGTTCACCTCTCAGGTTGAGAAACACCCAGAAGTTGGGTAAAAGTCAAAGTGCACTTATTAAGGCCATTGTGGGGGGGATGGGCACACTTACGTCACTGACAGCGTCAATTGGTACAAACCGACGGGGAACAGTTTGGCCATGTCTGCACAGAATTACAAATGAATGTGCCCTCTGGCACGGGGATGTCACTTGAAAAGGTTGACTCTGTTCCTTGTGTGCCGTGGGATCCATGCACAAAGGTCATTCCTTCCAGCTCAGTGTGACATACATTAGGGCACAGCTGAGGGCAGGGAAGGGCTGTGAGTGCTGCAGGACAGATGGCCAAGATGTGCTAAGTCAAAAAACTCAGGTGCGACGTGCTGTGTTATACACAGATGAAACACTGGACGTAAAAGAATATGGTTTATGGGAATTCCCTGCCGGTCCAGCAGTTAGGGCTCCACGCTTTCACTGCCGAGGGAGCGGGTTCAATCACTGGTCGTGGAACTAAGATCCCACAAGCAGCATGGTGTGGCCAAAAAAGAAAAAGAAAAAGAAAATATGTTTAAATTTGCTTACGTTTGCACAGAATTTCCCCAGAAAAATACACAGGAACCTGCTGACACTGGTTGTCCCTGATTAAGGGAATTGGGTGTGGGGAGATGGGAATGAGAGGGAGCCGTTTCACTGAAGAAGCTCTTGTTAACTTTAAAATTAAAACAAGTCAAGTCTTTGCTTGCTTTTTTTTTTCTTAAGTCTGTTTTTTGAATGGGTAACATGCACATGGTATTCCAAGCTCTCCTTTCTTGGGACAGTATTTGCAGGTGCTAATGTAACCTTCTGGAGGCATTCGATGAATATGCAAGCAAATACACATCCTATTTACTTATTTATTTTTGTCTGCGTTGGGGCTTCGTTGCAGTGCACAGGCTTCTCATTATGGTGGCTTCTCTTGTTGTGGAGCACAGACTCTAGGCGGGAGGGCTTCAGTAGTTGTGGCATGTGGGCTCAGTAGTTGTGGCTTGCAGGCTCTAGATGTGGCTTGCAGGCTCTAGAGCGCAGGCTCAGTAGTTGTGGCGCACAGGCTTAGTTGCTCCGTGGTATGTGGGACCTTCCCGGACCAGGGCTCGAACACGTGTCCTCTGCATTGGCAGGCAGATTCTTAACCACTGCGCCACCAGGGAAGTCCCACATCCTATTTAAAACAAAATTAAAACAAACAAAAAAGAACAGAAATGGTAGCGTATCTTGTACAGCATTTGCATGTTGCTCTTTCTCACATATTTTGGAGATTGGTCCATATCTCAATGAGCTTCTTCATGTTGTTAAAATTCTGAAATATAGCAGACACAGAGAAAAGCACACAAAACACATTTATACACTTCCCTCGTGGGCTCCCTACTGGCTAGAGGTAACCAGTATCCTGAGCTTTAGGGAAGCAATCTTCTTGCTTTTACAGCTTTACCGCCAAGGTATGTGTGTTTAGCAGCACAGCTTGGTTTTGACGGTTTTGGAATTGTGTGCGAAGGCATTCAGACTGTGGGTCTCCTGTGACTTGCTTGTTAGGCTGATGTTGTTTTCCACGCTGCTGGAAGTAGTGATGGTCCACTACTTTTGTGTTGTATAGTATTGCTCCTTGAATATACAAGCATGTTTATACTGCTTGCAATTAGGACAAATGTGGTTTTGCAGCCTAAGGTACATGTGCAAGAAGGCTGAGTAATGAGATACTACTGCGTCGCCACGTGACTTTTACCATTTCACGCTCCTGCCAGGGTCGCCCTGTGGACCAGGAGAGTATCCGTGGCTCTGCATGTGGCGTTGTCAGATCTTATCATTGTGGCAAGTTTCACGGGAGCATAGTGGTCTCAACTTGGGTTTACACTGCACTTTCCCCATCACTAGTGATGACGGGAATCTTTGCATGTGCTTGGTAGTCATTGGGATTTCCCCTTTTGTGAAGCATTCGTGCAAATGCTTTTGCCAACTTTTGTGTTGTTTCTTACTGATTTGTAGGAGCTCTTTATACATGTTTGGATTTGTCCATTTCGATTGCATACAACCCCACTGACTTGTCCCACTGACTTGTCTTTCATTCTCCTTTAGATAAACAGAAGTCCTTGATTTAAAAAGTTAATTCAACTTCTCTTAGATATACTTTACACAAAGTAAAATACACCTATTTTAAGTATATACTTTATAAGTTTTGACATAATTATGCACCCATGTGACCCCCACCATAATTGGGATCTGGAATGTACTCATCACACCCAAAGCCTTCCCACACCCCTGTACACTTTATCCTACTTATCTCAGACAGCCAGTGATCTGCTTTTGGCCCTTAGTGACTAACTTTGCCTGTTCTAGGATTTCATAGAAATGGAATCAAGTATTTTGTACTCTTGCGTATATGGCTTCACTCAGCATGTTATTTTGTGTATCAGTGTTTAGCTAAGTAGTATTCCACTGTGTGAATTCACAATTCCTTTACTCATTCATCCATTGGTGAACATGTGGGTTATATTTCCAGGCTTTGCTGATTACAAAGGAAGCAACTGTGAAAACTGGCATACCAGGCTTTCCTTTCTCTGTATTTTATGATCATTTTTGACACTGTGTCCTAAGGCCCGGCACAGAGCCTGACAGAGGGCGACAAAATCTTTGGCCTCCCCATCTGTGCCTTTGCTGGTTTCTGCCAAGGCCGACCACTCCCTACTCTCCCACCAGCTGAGAACCCCGACACTTGTCCGGGTCTGCGGCCCTTACCTGACCCTCCATAACAGCCCAAGAGGTACGACGACCAGCAGGTCTGCCCTCCTGCAGATGAAGGAACAGGGCAGGGAGAAGGGCCATGCCGCAGGGGTGCATGCAGGAAGCTGACCTGCGCCGCCGGGTCTCCCGCCCCCACCCCTGGAGTGAGGGCAGAACCTGTGACCACGCTGGGACATGTTCCTGCAGTCAAGTTATCACCCGGGGCTCATCAGCTTCATCTAATCAACTGGGTCCCACAAAAGGGGGCTGTGGGGTGAGAACCCTGGCAGCTTCTAGGAGCTGGGGATAGCCCCAGGCCCTATGACCCCAAGAAACTGAATCCCGCCAGCTTTGAGTTTGAAGAGGACCCGAGAAAGGAACGTGCCCAGTGGATCCTCAACTTCACTTCTGAAACCCGAGCAGCGACCAGCCCGTCACACCAACTTCCAACCAACACAAATTGTAAGACAGGTGTCTCCTCAGGCCTGGGATTTGTGATACATGATACAGAAATCCACAGGAACATGTTCTGTTGGCTAGAGCGGGATCAAGTGCCCCAGCGCACGGCAGACAGACGGAGCTCCCACACCCACTGCCAGGCCACTATGCCCATTTCAGGAGAACAAGGGCAGGAGAGATCAGCAGCAGGCCCGTGCCTGGCACTGCACCCCTCAGACAGAGGGCGTCTCTGACTCCAACAGGAGGCCCGCTGAGCTGAGAGACCTGTGCTCAGCCCACGTGAAGTCTCGGGCTGGGGCGCCCACTGCTCAAAGCCAGGGTGGTGGAGGCAACAACAGCTGCTTTTCCAACTTTATTTAGAAAAACAAATCCAGGTCCGAGTGCCCCCGTGCCCTCCCCCACCCCAGCCATAACTTAAATAACTTAGAGACAGAGTTGGGGGCAGGTGGGTGGCGGGTGGGAGAGGGAGGGAGGAGAGCCCACTACAGCCGCCGCAGCGCCCGCTTCTTGTCCGTCTTTTTCTTGGCTGCCAGCTTCTTATCACGCTCACCCGCGTGCTTCTTGGCCATGGGCCCCTCGACCCCTCCTGGGCCCCCAGGGGCCATGGGGTCAGCGGTGGAGGCCACAGCCCCGCTGGCCAGGGACCGGCTGGCCTCGGCCCTGCCGCTGCTGGGCCCACCTGCGCCCCCGTGGATCTCTGTGAGCAGGCGTGCGCGGGCGGCGTACTCCTCGTAGTTCTCCAAGAGCAGGCGGCCCGCCTCCTCGTTGAGGGCAGACTCGGGGTTAGGGTGGATCAGCAGGCACTTGATGGTCTGTGGGGAGAGCGCCAGGGTCAGGGGGGCCGGTCCCCCAAGCCTCACACGTCCGGCCTTGTGGCCTCAACTCCCAACACCGCTCCCCCAGATGGCACATGTGTGCAGGCACCGTGATCAGTGACTCGCCCCAGGTCATTCAGGAAGTGAGGGGGGACTTCCCTGGTGGCACAGTCATTAAGAATCCACCTGCCAATGCAGGGGACATGGGTTCGAGCCCTGGTCCCGGAAGATCCCATATGCCGTGGAGCAACTAAGCCCGTGCGCCACAACTACTGAGCCTGCGCTGTAGAGCCCGTGCTCTGCAACAAGAGAAGCCACTGCAATGAGAAGCCTGCGCACCACAACGAAGAGTAGCACCTGCTGGCTGCAACTAGACAAAAGCCCGTGCACAGCAACGAAGACGCAATGCAGCCAAAAAAAAAAAAAAAAAAAGGAAGCGAGGGGGACAACTTAGAAACTAGCAACTAGACAACTAGCTCTACATTACACTACAGGAAGATGCTTAAAGCTACAGCTATCGCCGGCTTTAACAGGAATCTCAAGGGCAGAGGCACAAATCCTGGCTGGGCAAGCTGTTAATACCCAAGAGAAAGGCACCAGGGCATAAACAGAGACTGATGCCCGAGGACAGTCGAGAGTGGTCCAGGAAGGAAGTGAGTCTTCAATATTCCTTAATCTGCCCATTTTAACTGCAGAGTAAATCGAGGCCGAAAGGTGTGACCAGCCAGCCCCCAATGGACCGTTCTAAGAGGAGTCTACCCAGACAGCTGTGGCCCCTAAGCCGTGTTTGTTTTACCTCCACTTTGATTCTAAAAGGGAACGCAGAGCACCCCAGGAACCCAGAACTTGTCTGGCCTTGAGCAGGTGAAATGCTCTCACGTGTAAATGGGGGCAGTAACAAGTACTCCCCAAAGCACCTGGCCCAACACACATCACTGATAATCATGAGGGACCAGCATCACACCCTAATTCTGACAACTGCACCCCACAACCAGAGGCCTGACTGCCCGCCTTTCCCACAGCTGCCCTCCCATGGCTGAGCCTGGCCTGGGCCCCGCACTGCAGGCCCTAGGGATTATTGGGGACACTTGGGAGTTATTCTGTGAGCTCATCTCTGGTGTTGCTGGCAGCCACCACTGACACTCCAGGGAGAGGAGGAAAAGGTTTGGGGTCTGTTTACCTTGGTGCTCAATCCTCCCCCAGGCCCTGCAGGAAACCCCAATTCCCAGTCCTCCCTACCAACTGCCCCAGGGGCTCATTAGAAATTCAGTGTTTGTTTTTTTAAATTTCACCTTGTGGGAGGGGTGGAGAGGCATCAGGTGACCTACATGCTTTAAGTGGCCTATGGGGACCCTGGAGCACCAGAGTAGTCTGGCTGTCTCCACCTCAGCTTGGCTGAGGTGGGCCTGGATGGTTCTCCGCGGGGTGGTCCCTGCTGCACGATGTGCAGCAGCTTCCCTGTCTCTACCCAGTAGGTGCTGGTAGCACCCCCAGGTGTGACAATTAAAAATGTCCCCAGTGGAACAAAACCACCCCTGGTTGAGGAACGATGGAATGACAATGGTGATGGTTGTACAAGCTGTGACTACTGAAACACCAATGAACTGTACGCTGTAGGATACTGGACAGTCTATCTTCGCCCTAACCAGACGCTTGACTTGTACCTGTCAGAACACCGTCCTGCTACACAAACCATCACTTGTTCCACAGCAAAGGTAGCTGGGCACTGCCAACCCTTCCAGAAAAGCTGGAAATCTGGATTCTTATGTAGAAGCCCCAACCAGTTCAGTGTTGACTTTAGAAGAGAAACAAGGCTCCGTGGCTTGGACATCACTGGGATGCGTCCAGGAGGGAGGCCCAGGCCCAGGCAGAACTCACCAGCAGCACGTGCCGGATGCCCAGCTCAGCTGTCCAGTCCCTCTTGAGCACGTTGACGCAGATCTCACCATTGGCGCCCACATTTGGGTGGAAGATCTTGGTCAGGAAGTAGCCCTTGGGCGGGGAGGCAGGAAAGTCCTTCCCCAGCAAGAGTTTCATGCGGAAGAGGCCTCCGGCGTATGGGGTCCCCTCTGGAATGCAGGGAGGGGGACAGTATCAGGAGGCGCAGGCCTTCCAGGCACCCCCAAAACCAGTCTCCACGGTCTGGCTGTGAGGCAAGTGCCCCACCGCCTCCTCCACCAGACGGGGGGTTCTCGAGAGGAAGACAGGCCCAGGTTCCCAGGGGGCCACAGGCACCACCCCCAGCTCAGAGTAAACCCCCTGACTGGTGGTCCCCACCCACGGATCCCTCTTCACTCCCAAGTGAAGGCACAGCACACCCTTCCCAAGAGGCACAGACACACGTGCCCACTCAGCTCCTAGGAAAAACATCTATTTGGAAGCTTCTCAGGCAAATGTCAGGACAGTTCTGTCCACTCCGTGGTCTTCCCTGCCGCAGCAAACACTGGGAGTTGTTCCAGACCCATGGCTGTTCCTCATGCCCCAGCCCCCACGTCCCACCCATCATAGCCTGGGCAGCTGACCTCCAGGTCCACTCCTGAATCTGAGCCCACCTCCAAGTCCAGCGGAACCACTTCTCTCACCTGAAGGATGCCCATGGTCAGCGGCTTCCTGACCGGCCTCCAGATTGTATCCCCACCCTCACTGAAGTCAAAGTGAAGTCTGAAGCGACCCACTGGCCCGGCTTTAAACCTTCCAAAGGCTTCCTTTCCAAACTCCTTTAAAAGAGGTCTACAAGCCCTAAAAGGTCTGTTCCCTATAAGCTTCACAAGTCTTTTTTCTTCTGTTCCTCAGGAAGTCTTCCCTGACCCCCTCCCCACAAGTTCAACTCCAGACTAGGTCCTTCATCACACTCTTCACTTATAAAAATTCAACTAATAACTTAAATGTAGTGCACGTGAAACAACCTGCTAAGCCACTATGCAAGATCAAACGGTCCCCTGTAGTTATTTGGTTATTACTGTTATCTCCCTGAAAGCCTGCATTTGTTCTCTGCTTGGTCCCCAGAGAGCCTAACACTGGCGGCAGGAAGGAGTTTGAGATGATCCAGCCTCCCCTCCAGGCCTTTGCTGACACTTCTCCCCACCTGGCATCCTCTTCCCAATCCCACTTAATTCCTACCCATACTTCAGGATGGAGGAAACACCCAAACCCAGGTAAGGCCCCATTATATGCTCTCCTGGCCCCCAGAATTTTTCTCACAACACTTACGGGGAAAGTATATACAATTACTTGTCATTTCTAGTGTCCTGCCCTGCATACTGTGAGCACCATGTGTAACAGGTGTGCCTGTCATGTCTACCCTTGCGTCCTCAGGGTCTGGCAGTCCACCTTACAGTGGGAGCCTCCTATCCTTGCTCTAAGATTGACGGAGATCTAGGAAGTGCACCCCTCCCTCTCATTCCCACACTCACCAGGGCCCTCGATGGTGACCTGCAGGTCAGTGAGGTCCTCCTCATTGGGAAAGACCTTGATACCATCAGGTGGGTCAGCTGTCAGTGTCGTCACCTCCTTGTACACCAGGCGGATGATATGGGGGGGCAGGTTCTCCACGTTGGAGTTCTAGGTATGGAGACAAGGGGGTGAGCCACGGGCAGAGCCAGGGCCTGGTGCCTCCTGCAGGATCTAGGATGCAGTGGCACCCTAGTCTTACTCCTGCAGTCCCAGGCTGTCAATCACCCCGAGCTCCCAGAACCCCCAACCCAGGATGCTTCAGGCGACCGCCCCAAGCTGATCTCCCACTAGAAATAGGGCGGATTGCCGAGGGCTTGCGGATGACTCCACCTTCCCCAGAAGACCCCAAAGCCCGCTCGTAGCTCCGCAAGGTCCCCGAATGATTCCGGGCAGGCCCGAGGCCTATGCCGGTCCCCCTTCCCCACCTAATCTTGGTTAAGACCACCCTGGAAACCCCAACTCGAGCCTGGAGACGGTGGCGGAGCGTCGTTGTTCCCGAAACACCCACGGGCGGGCCAAAAAGCCCGGAGCTCGGCCGGGCCCTCCCCTCCCGCCCCGCCCCGCCTACAGGAAGGCCCCCGGGCCCATCTCAGGCCCGGGATACCCAGGTGGGCCCTCCAATCCCCCAAGCCGCCCGCGAGAGGCTCCTGAGACCCCGCCTCCTCCTCTGGGGGGGGAGGCCCAACCACCCCTCCCGGGCCTGGACGCCTAGCTCACCATGACTGCTGCCGGCCGGGGGCGGGTCCCCCCGGCCCCCTTCCTGCGCTCTCCGGCCGCCGGCCGGGGCGGGGGGCCCAACTGCTGCCGCTGCGGCCCTAGCGAGGCCCCGGCGGCCCCGCTCTGCTCCCCGCTGCCTCCGACGCCCGCCGCGAACCGCACCGCACCTCCACCCGCCCCCAGTGCCCGGCCGCACTAAGCCTGTCGCGCGCGCACCGCCGCCCTTTTATATCCGCCCACAGGCCGCGCCCCCTCGCGGGCCCCTCTCGCCGTGCCTCGACCCGTGACGTCAGCGCGCACGGCCCTCGGCGTTCGACGAGCTCGCTCCCTTCCAGCAAGCTGCAGGCCGAAGTTGGGGAGGGGGCGCTCGGCGGGCCGGCCAATGGGGGTACGCGGTGGTCGGGGAGGGATCCGGGAGGATGGAGTGGCGGAGAAAGGGAAGTAGAGCGGGAGAGGACGTGAAGGGCGACGCGACCGCTGATTGGTCCATTTGAATGAGACGCTGGCGCACGCGCGTGCCCCGACGCCCAGGAGATCACTCACGCGACTAACGGTCGGCCGTGGAGCCTGGGCAGGGCGAAGGGAGGTGGGACTCTGGCGGTTTAAAAGGACGATAGAAGGCGCGCCGGCCAATAGGGGCGCGCAGTCGTGGAGTGGCGTCACGAGACGCGCGCGGGCCAATCCTTGACGGAGAAGGCAGCACGGGGGTTGGGGGGGCGAGGGAAATGGAGAGCGACCAATGGGAGCCTTGCCTAGCGCGGACCCAGGCGCTTGCAGCCAATGAGGTTCGTTGATTTTTGTGTATGCAAATGAGTGTGCGCGGATGCCCGCGCCCCTTCCTCAGCCGGGAGTGGGGGTGGGCGCTGGGAATCGTTGTACGTTTTTCTCCGAGGCGCCATTTTGTGCTGAGAATGACCTGTGACCTGCGTGGTGTGTCAACCGGGCGCTGAAGGCTTAGACGCCTGGCCGTCCAGTGTGTGACCTCTGGCCCCAGCCAGGCTTCAGTCTCCTCCTGTGAGGACTGTGCCCGAGAAAGAAGGAAGAGCCCCCAGGCCTTGTTGAGGGCCTGGCCCTGCCTGTGACTGACAGCGGTCTCCTGCCAGCCAGGCCTCGCCGGGTCTCCCTTTCCCTGTCCTGTGAACCGGCGCAGAGCGCCCCGGGCGGCCCAGTGTCGGCGCCCTGAGAGCGGGAGGCCCGGGAGCTGACCCGCTTCCTCGGCTCCTGTGCGGTGCGGCCGCGGCGCCCCCGTCAGGCCCTCTCTGCCCTGGTCCCGAAAAGACTCCTCAGGGGGCCCCAGCCTCTGGAACAGGGGCCAGGAACGTGCAGAGACGCCCACCGCCGTAGCCATGACTAGTTTGTGGCGGATTGGCCGCACGCGGGCATCCCACGCGCCTCGCCTTGGGTGTTATCCCACCGGGTGCAGAGGAGTGCGGCCCAGTTAACACCGAAGAACCCTGAAGGAAGAGAGGGGTCAAGTGACTTGCCCAGGGCCCCCCCTGCCCCCACTTGGGACATGGCGTAGGTGGTGGTCAGACTGAGCTGTATCTCAGAAGTCCACTCAACAGACGTAACTGATGATGGTCACGAGAGTGGTGGTGATCGATCCGGTGCTCGCTGGGTTTCTTTGCATGCTTCATCTCATTGAATCCTTGCCACAGCCCTGTCAGGTGGATGTTACGATTCCCCTCGGGACACTCTCAGTCGTTCAGTACGCTTTTATTTTTGAGCACCTATCATGTGGTAGGCAGGATACTCTGGGGATATGGCTGAGCATAAAAGGGACAAAATCCCTGCGCACTCAGGGAGCTGACGTCTTCGTGGGGAAGCCAGACAGTAAAGTAAGTATATCCTATGATGTCAGCGAGTGATAATGATAAAGACGTAGAGGAACAATCAGGGCCAAGGGCCTACAAAGGGAGGGGTGGGGGTTGCTCTTTGACCTGAGGAAGGATCACTTGGGCTCCATGCGGGAAGGTCTAGGGGAAAAGCATTCCAGAAAAGGGAACAGCCCATGCAAAGGCGAGGCGAGGAGATCGCGCTTGGTGTGTTTGGGGCACCACCAGGAAGCCAGTGAGGGTAGGTCGGAGGGAGGTGCTTAAGTCCGAGAGGTAAGGGGGGGCAGCGGTTACGTCTCTCGCCTCTGCCGGGTGGGCGGTGTGTTGTCTTCAAGCCCTAGGGAGCCATTGGAGGCTTTGACAGGGCCGTGGGCGCTAATAGAGAGGGAGGCGAGCAGGATGGTGGCAGTGGGGATGGGAGACGTGATGGGGATCGGTGACGTCAACAGGACCTGAGGGAGAAGGAAGGAATCGCCTGCATCTTAAAATTGGGGTCAGCAAACCTCAGTAAAGGTTTTTGATTTTGCGGGCCATCAGTTTCTGTCCCAGCGTACCCAGTTCTGCTGCTATAGCCCCAGAGTAGCCAAGCCCATGTGCAGATGTAGGGGCTGGCTGTGTTCCCATCAGCCTTTGTTTACAGAAACAGGCAGTGGCAGGGGCTGGACCTCAGGGAGGCTGCTCTTTACTGACCCCTGAAATCCCAACAGGCCCCACCCCTGCTAAGAACTTTTCAAGAGCCCTCAACACACTGCGTTTCAAGTAAATCCCAAACTCCCATGAGATCCGTAAGTACACTCTCCCTGAGGCCCCCTTGGCCTCTTTCTGTCTGTCTCCCTGCTATAAGCCAATCTCTGCCTGACCTGAAGAAGTTTACACGGGAGTCCCCTGTGCCAGGAGAGCTTTCCTCCTCCTCTGTCCTCCTCATGGCCTAGGCTCACCTTAAAATGTCACCTCTCATGGGACTTCCCTGGCAGTCCAGTGGTTAGGACTCCTCGCTCTCACTGCCAAGGAACTGAGGTCAGTCCCTGGTCGGGGAACTAAGATCCCACAACCTGTGCAGCACGGCTGGAAAAAAAAAAGTCACCTCTCAGAGCAGCTTCCTCACCTCCACTCCCATGCTCTGTTTACTTCACCCTCTTTGATCTTCCTGGTCCATAAGAATTTATTATTTGTTTGCTTACGTGTTTGTCTCTGTCCCCCGATGAGTACAGCCCCAGGAGCACAGGGACCCTGTTCTTAGACTCTAGCAGAGTGCCTGACAGATCAAGGTGTTTGTTCAGCAAGTATTTATTGAGCACCTACTGTGTGCCAGGCACTGTTCTGGGTGATTGGGATACGTAGGCAAACAAAGATCTTTGCCCTTGTGGGGCTTACTGTGGTGAGAGAAGACAGACACAGAAGTGAAATGTAATAAATAAATAAAATACATGGTATGTTAGAATGGAGCAAGTGCTGCGGAAAAAGAGAAAAGTAGAGCAAGGGAGGGGCCCAGGGTGTGCCAGGTTGTGAATTTTAAGCCAGGTGCCCAGGGAGGCCTTACCAAGCAGGTATCATGTGAACACAAGTTTGAAGGAAGGGAGGAAGTGAGCTATGTGCTTATCAGGGAAGAGCATTCCAGCCAGTGGGAACAGCTGGAACAAAGGCCTAGCATGTGCAAGGAACTGCAAGGAGGCTGGTTTGGTTGGAACAGAGTGGGCAAGGGGGAGGGTGTGGGGAGCTGAGGTTAGAGAGATGTATGTGTGGATGGAGTTGGGGAGCCGGTATCATTCAGGGCCTTGAAGGCCGTGGCTAGGACTCTGGTCTTGTCTCCGGGGGAACAGGGAGCAATGGCAGGGTTTTGAGCAGCGGAATGCTGGGGTCTCACTCTGACTGCTGGATGGAGAAGAGAATGAAGGGGGATGAGGGCGGAAGCAGGGAGGCCGGGGAGGAGGCTGTTGCAATAACCCTGAGAAGAGATGGTGCTGGTCATCAAAGAAGATATATAAATGGCCAATAAGCACATGACAAGATGCTCAGCATCATCAGCCATCAGGGAAATGCACATCAAAACCACAGTGAGCTACCGCATTACACCACCAGGGTGGCTATAATCAAAAAGTGAGATAATAAGTGTCAGGGAGGATGTGGAAGATAGGAACCCTCACACAGCTGGTGGGAATGAAAAATGGTGCAGCTGATTTGGAAAACAGTCAGGCAGTTCCTCAGATGATTAAATCTAGAGTTACCATATGACCCAGCAATTCCACTGCTAGGTATATACCAGAGAAATGGAAACATGTCCGCGTGAAAAGGCATACACAGATATTCATAGCAGCGTTATTTCTAATAGCCAAAAGTGGGAACAACCCACATGTTCAGCAACTGGTGAATGGATAAACTAACTGGTATTTACTTACAATGAAATATTATACAACCATAGAAAGGAGTGAAGTACTGTTATCTGCTACAAAATGGATGAACCTCCAAAGCGCTACGCTAAGGGAAAGAAGCCAGTCACAAAGGACTACTTGTTGTGTGATTCCATTTATATGAAATGTCAAGAACAGTCAAATGCATGCAGACAGAAAGTGGATTAGTGATTGCCTAGGACTGGGGGATGGAGAGTTGATAGCTAATGGGTAGATTTTCTTCTTGGGGCAATGAAAATATTCTAAAATTGTGATGGTATAGATGCACAGCTCTATGAATATACCAGAACACTTTAAATTGGTGGGTTTTATGTATGGCATGTGAGTTATATGTCAGAATAAAGATGTTATTTTTCTAAAAAGAATTTTTAAAAAATACTGAGATGGGAGGAACTGAAAGAAGGCCAGAGGGGTGGAGAAAGAGGGAGAGAGAGGTCTGAAGGAAGAATGTTCTGAGCCAGTAGAGGTAGGTATGGAGGGGCTAGGCTTGGTAGAGCCCTAGGGAGCCAATGAGGAATTCTCACCGGGACGTGTGAGTGGATTTGGTACTGATGTTGAGATTCTGGCTCAGGGCTGCTGGGTAGAGACTAGATTGGAGGACCCAGAGTGGAAGCAGGAACTCCAGCAGGGAGCTGGTCATGGGTTGGGCTAGTGTGGTGGCTATGGCCGAGAAGTGGGCGGATCTGAGAATGACTCAGGAGATGGCCTAGTGATGGGCCTTTTGTGTTAGTTTGGGAGACTGGAATCTGCAGGGGATGGGCTAGGGGAGGGCTGTCCTTACTTTCTTAAATATTGGAGACCTGGAAACTTACTTTTGCTCAGTGAAACCCAAATTGTCCCTTCGGCTTGAATTCTAGCTTCAGAAATTAATCTTCATTTCTTCTGTTCATCTGTATTAAATCACTAAAGAAATACATGCTTGGAGGGAAATTCACACAGTTACTGCAGTGCAAGAGGTAAAAGTAGGAGGTGCAGCTCTCCAGCTCTCCTTCCACTCCCACATTCGCAATCCCACCCCCTCAGGTACCCGCTGTTAATATCTGGGTGTCTTCTTCCCCACACTACTTGGACGTTTACATTCCCACACATCCTCCCTCGGCAGCATGCACAGCAGTCCTTGATAAGAACACGGGAGTTTCTAGCATTCTCCAGGGTGTTTATGCCGGTCCAGTCTGTGGCTAGAAGCTGCAGTGAGCATCCTCAAACGTTTATCTTTGGGCAAAGGTGTGAGCTTTCAGGCTTCCCTGGTAGTGCAGTGGTTGAGAGTCCGCCTGCCAATGCAGGGGACACGGGTTCGTGCCCCGGTCTGGGAAGATCCCACATGGCGCGGAGCAGCTGGGCCCGTGAGCCACGGCACGTCCGGAGCCTGTGCTCCGCAACGGGAGAGGCCACAACAGTGAGAGGCCCGCGTACCACCAAAAAAAAAAAAAAAAAAAAAAAAAAAAGGTGTGAGCTTTCCTGAAGGAGAAATTCCTAGAAGTGGAATCTCAGGATCAAAAGAGCATGTGTTTGCAATTCTGCCAAGTAGCCCTTGGCAGGGTTCTACTTATTTAGATCCTCACCATTAGGCTCTGATCCATTCATTCAGTAATTCATTTAGAACCAACTATTTGCCAGGCTGTGTTTCTGTGTGCTTGGGATACATCAGTGACCAAGACAGGAAGCAAGACACCACCTTCCTGGGGCTTCCATTCTGGTGGGGAGACAGATAAACAGTAAGCACTAAACCCAGGGTGGCCAACTGTACGGGGTTGCCCAAGATGCTGGACTTTCATTGAGTGCCAGCACTGGGAAAGTCCTGGGCTAGTGGGTAAGAAAAGCTGGTAGTATAAAAAAATATTACTATAAAAATTAGAGCAGTTAAGGTAAGGAGGTTTGGGAACACTGGGGGGAGGGGGGAGAATTTTAGATGCGGGGAGTCAGGGTAGATCTTCATCGAGAAGGAAACAAATATTTAAAGGAAGCGAGGGAGCAAGGTTTGTGCTTATCCAGAGGAGAAGGACTGTTCCAGGCAGAGGAAGCAGCCGATGTCAATGTTTTGATGCAGAAATGAGCCCGAGTATTAGCAGGCTTCAAAATATGTGCCAGTCATGGTCAAATGTGCCTCATCTTTCATCGGCATTTCCTTTCTTCCCAGTGAGGCTGAGCATCTTTTCATGAGTAAATGCCTCCATCTTTATTTCTGAGTTCACAGTCTGTGGTTGCTGATGTGTTCTCTGCCCCTTAGTGGCCTTAATATTTTTAACCAAGTTGACTGTAAGGCTGTGGTAGGTAATTAGCAAGAACCACTTTCCTTTGTGCCCCTGAACAGAGGTTAGAGCTCTACGCCAGTGGGAGGGGCCCGCATTAATTGCTAAATATGCCTGCAGTGGATCAGGTGCTCCCTCTAGTGACAGACAGCAGCAATGAAACGCGTTGCTCTTATCCCGCTCCAAAAACCCTAGACGGCAGAGCACAGACTTTCATGTTGGACAAAAACAAACTTTAGGGGTTTCCCTGGTGGCGCAGTGGTTGGGAGTCCGCCTGCCGATGCAGGGGACACGGGTACGTGCCCCGGTCCGGAAGGGTCCCACATAACGCGGAGTGGCTGGGCCCGTGAGCCATGGCCGCTGAGCCTGCGCGTCCGGAGCGTGTGCTCCGCAACGGGAGAGGCCACGACAGTGAGAGGCCCGTGTACCGCAAAAAAAAACACAAAACAAAACCAAAAAAACACAATAGTAACTAGGGGCTTCCTATAACGGCCGTAAAACAGACACCTCTGATGCACATCAAGACTAAACAGAATAATGCCTGATGCCGGCAAGGGTGGGAGCAAATGGACGTTCTCACATACGTGGACTTGGCAAGGCTCTCGGAACTGCATCTTGGCGTTGTGCAGCAAAAGTCTTAAAAACGCACCTCCCTCCGACCCAGAAGTTCACCCTCCTGGGAGGTCTTCCCAGGGAAAAGCAAGTGAATGCTCCCCATGGTGTGCAAAAAGATATTCCTCAAAGTATTGTTCATAGTATTGAGAAATGGGAAAACCCTAAATGTCTGGTGGTAGGGACTGGAATAAAAATTATGCTGCTGCCTGGACTCCAGAAACGTGTGTCATGAAAGAGACTGAAGAACTGTTCAAGTCCAAGGAGCCTCGAGAGACACAATAACCAGATTCGACACCTAATCCCGGGGTACCAGGGACTGAAAAGAGAACTGCTCCAAAGGACAATACTGGGACAGTTGGTGAAACTGGAACATGGACTTCATCAGTGTTAAGTCCTTGCTTTTGATAACTATACTGTGGCTGTGTAAGAGAATGTCCTTGTCCTTCAGAAATGTCCCTTAGGGGGCAACTTACTCTCAAGTGTCTCCGAAAAAAAAATATTTATATGGGAGGAAAACCATAAAGCAGTGTGATGAAATGTTAGCAATTAGTGAATTGACAAAAGCTGTACATGAGTTCTTGGACTTATTCTTGTAACTTCTGCACGTTTGAAACTGTTTCAAAATATAAAGTTGAAAAGAAATGAAAAGAAAAAAGAAAGGCACATGCACACAACATCTGGTATAGATTTCAGAAGTTTGCAAGCCCGCCCCCTCAAATGCCGGTTAAGAATAGCTGCTCAGAGGCTGTATTTATCAACACAGTGGAGTTGCAAATTGAGCAAATGTTAGGTTACAAAGGCGAAAATGCTTATGCCAGATCTTATCGTTGACTTGCTCAACTAAAGCACGGTACATGTGGATCAGATTGCTTTCTTCTTGGCTGAACAGAAATGAAGTAGTTGACAGGCACATAGAGGCCATGTTGAATGAAAAATACATACGTTTAAGCCTTGGCGTTACAACTCAGAGTGGAAGCTAATCACTTGCATGGGAGGGGAGTGAGACTCTAGTCTCCTGTGTTAAGCTCGCCCTGGGCATCTGCTCAGTTAGGGGAATGGCAGTCAAAGCCGGCACCATTGACGTTTACATTTAGACTTTATTTTTTTAAAAGTAGGTAACGCACCTACAAAAAATTCAGAAGTGCAAGAGTGTACAGCAAAAAAGCCACCCAGTTCCCCTCTCCACAGGCAAGGCACATTGGCCGGAGTAGGCTGCACTGCCCTGCAGTAACAAGCAGCCCCAAAGCCCCAGTTGTTAAAGCAACAAGGGTTTGTATCTGGCACATCTAACATCTGGGAGGCAGGGAAGTACGGTCCTAGTCTGTGCCCAGGAGGAGACTCTCTGAGTGCTCAGTGATCCCATACTTCGACACACTACATCACCACCCTCCCTCCCCACCCCCACCCCCAATTTTCTATAGACAAATCGCCAGCACAAAGAGGCGATTTCTAAGAACGGTCGAACAACCCTTACACGCACCACGTGGGGCATTTCACCAGGGATCCAATACCAGTACTTGAAGGCATCACCCCCTCCCACCCCACTAACCTACGGTCAAACAGATGGACCTCAGCAGGTGAAATCTAGCCGGTGGTGAACACTTAACTGCACCGAAGGGGGGCAGGCTTTCTCAACCACAGATCACACTCCTTCCAGCAAGCACTATCCTGTGAGGATGGTTTGGTTTCATGTGTCCACTTGGTCGGCTACAGTGCCCAGCTGTTGGTTCAAACACAGCCCAGGTGTTGCTGTGATGGTATTTTGTAGACAAGATGAACACCTACAGTCAGTTGACTTTGAGTAAAGGAGATTATCCTAGATCATATGGTGGGCCACGTTCAATCATTCGAAGGCCTTAGAGCGGAAACTGAGGTTTCCTGGAAAAGAACGAATCCTACCTCAAGACTGCAGCCTCGAAAGCCTGCCCGAGTTTCCAGCTGCCTTACAGACTTTGGATTTGCCAACCCCCACGGTCACATGAGCCAGTTCCTTAACAGGAATACACACACACACACACACACACACACACACACACACACACACACATTGGTTCTGTTTCTCTGGAGAACCCTGACTGATATGGAATAAAGTCTAATATCTGAGAAGCAAACACTTAAATACACTAGAGAGGAAGGGGTTTTCTTAATGATAAAATCAATGCTGAAATGCCCTGCACACACAACCCAGAGGTACGAGCAAACTAATGCTTTGATGTAATATGAGTCTGATATTAGTAAACAAACACTTAGATGCTCCTAGAGGTGAGCTGTCCTAAAGTTCATAAAACCAAGCCTTAGAGGCACTTCTTGAGACAGAAGGAGGGGGCAATTCTAGTCATCACTATGGAAATATTTTAGTGCACTGGGTGGGAGGAAAGAGGTGTGGAAAATGATTTTCAGTTATCATAAAAACTGACATTTAGACTATTCTGTCACACCCCGTTATGGGTTGAATTTTGCTCCCTGCCCACAAAGATGTTGAAGTCCTAAACTCCAGGACTTGTGAATGTGACCTTGTTTGGAAACAGGGTCTTTGCAGATGAAATCATTGGGGTGGGCCCTAATCCATGATGACTGGTGTTCTTATAAAATGAGACATTTTGCCAAGGAGACACGCATACAGAGGGAAGATGATGTGTCGAGGAATGCCAGCATTGCCAGCAAGCCACCAGAAGCTAGGAGGGAGGCACAGACAGATTCTCCCACACAGCCTCAGAAGGACTCAGCCCTGCCGACACCTCCGTCTCAGACTCTCAGCCTCCAGCACTGAGAGAGAACACATTTCTGTTTAAGCTGCCAGTTGTATGGTACTTTGTTACTGCAGCCCCAGGAAACTAATGCAGATGCACACCCCCCCCCACACACACACTTCAATGATGTTCAGGCAAAGAATTCAAATATAAGGAGGCGCAAACAAATAGAATCTGCAAACAAATGCTTACCTGCTTAGAGGGAAGAAGCTTTCTTAGGAAGAAACTAAGGATTTGAAGGCATCTTACAGTGCATCTCCCCATGCCTGACTCCTCTCTTGGTGACAGCTGGAGCAGCCCTGACCACCTACCTGTAAAGACACTTAGATGCCCACCTTCCTTGGCCACAAAGGGGACTCCCCAGTGACCTGCAAATGCGGAGATGGAAACCCATCCTTTCCCGACAGTATACTTGAGACCAGGGATCAGGAAAACATCTGTTTATTCAAAAAAATACCAAGTTGCAGCTCGGCTGGCTGTCCTCACCAGGGAACTGGGGCAAGAGTCAGGTGTTGGGGGGAGGAATAGGGTGGGTAGGGATAAGGAAGCAGGCAGAGCTTTGGAAGTTCTTTTGGTCCAGAATTGATCTTCTTTCTGTACCGCCCTCCACTGCCCCCTCACTGGAATGGGAGTGTGTGTGTGTGTGTGTGTGTGTGTGTGTGTGTGTGTGTGTACGCACAAGCCTGTGTATGCATTTATGAGGTGGTGGGGGCTGGTGAGGGAAGACTCAGATGGCGAGGTCCCATCTCTGGAAGCATCAAGGGGATCTGGCAGGACATGCCCACTTCCTCACCCACCTCGAGACCTCTCCCTACTATGGCTTATTTGAGATAAGAGGTCAAGGCCCCAGGGTCAGGCAGCCTGTGTCAAGTGAGTGTGGGGAGGGGGCAAGATACCTGGAATCCAGGCCGGGAAAGAGCAAGTTGAGGGGGGCATACAAAAGCTGAAAGGCCCCGAATCCCCCAATTCTGGGGGCTGGAGAAAGCTGAGGGCTCCTTGAGGGTGGTGAGCAGAGGGGAGGGGTCTGGGAGGGGCAGGCGCCCAAGCTGGCTCCTTTTGGGGGAAGTCACAGTCTGCCATAGGGATACTGGGTGTGGTGAGGCCCTCAAGGGGATTGGAGGAACCCAAAGGAGCAGCTGTAAGCGTGGAGTTGAAAAACTGGCAAACTGGCACTGGGGCCCTGGTAGATTGGGGGTAACCCCTCAGTTTCCTCAGTGTGGTGGGAGCTGAGGGTCAGTTATCTGCCCCAGGCTCCTGATGAAAAGGGATGAGCTGAGGTGCCAGGATTTGTGGGGAGAGAGGAAAGGGAGGGGGACGGCCCAGGGGAGGGAGAAGAGGCCCCCTCACCTCGCCCTGGGGGCTGGGAGAGGGGGCATGTAGCCCTTTAAGAGTGGGGGAATGGCCGCCCCAGAACATGGCTATATACAGAGAGAATTGGGGGCAAATTGTGCGTAGGGTGTTGGGGAATCCCCGAAACCCCAGAGGCTCCCCAGTGTGTGAGGGGGAGATGAAGGAGAGAATGCTGCTTCTCTGCCATCTTGGGATGATGCAGAGCACCACCTCCCACCCCTACAGGTGGCACTGGCAGTGGCCGTGGCTCTCCAGATGTGCCTGCCCCACGACCAGGGCAGCAGAGAAAACCATTGAAGGCCTCAGGGAGGTCGGCAGGTGTTGGCCCAGCCCAGGGGGGTCTCTAAGGAGAGTTTGGCCCAAGCCAATGGAGTGCAGCTCTGGGTGGGGATCCAGGTAACAGGGATTGGGCAAGGGACAGTGATATCACCTGAGGACTGGAAAGCCCCTCCTCTGGTGATGATAAGAGGTCTCTTTGTTGACCCTGTCACCGATCAGATGGCTGGGTGAAGGGCAGTTATCAGGAGGGACCTGGATACCCTCATCAGGGGGAGATGGAGGACTGACCAAGGCCAAGTCTGTGGTGTGGTTGATGCAGGCAGGCGTCAGCCTAAGTCAGGAGCATGGCAGTGACATCATCAGGATGGGCCAGAGTATGATGATGTCATCAGAGGGGACCCCATCCCACTCCATTTTTGAGGGAACGGGAAAATGATGTGTATTGTGCTGGTTCCTCTTAAGGGAACAACTGTAGGTGACCCCAGAAGACAATTGAAATACAGCTGTCGTAATACTTGGCTCCCAAGATGATGGATCCTGGAAGGTGATGATACATGGTTGAAGTGGATCCTGCTAAATGACATCATTGGGTGTCCTGGATCCTGGGAGATGATGATGCCATGGTTATGGTGGATTCCAGTAGATGGTGATACCATGGTTGAAGTGGATCCTGGGAGATGATGACACCACAATTATGGGGGACTATGGGAGATTGTGGCATCATCAGTTTTAGTGGATCCTGGTAGAAGATGTTACCATCAGCTCTAGTGGATTCTGGAAGGTAATGACACCGTTGGTCATGGCGGGTTCTGGGAGATGATGACGTCATCAGCTGTGGTGAATCTTGGGAGATGATGACACCATGGTTGTGGAGAATCATGGGAGATGATGACATCATGGTTGTGCAGAATCATGGGAGATGATGACACCATTGGCTATAGGGAACCTTGGGAGAAGGTGACACTATAGTTATGGTAAATCCTGGAAGAGAATGATATCCTAGTTATGGTGGATCCTGGGAGATGAATACACCATAGGTCAAAGGGAATCCTGGGAAATGATGTCATCATCAGGCATGGTTAACACTGGACCCCAGGTGCAACTTACCACCAGGAGTGGTGGAAGTCTTGTGGTGCTGATGATGTCATCAGCTAGATAAATAGCAGGCATACTCCCACCTCTCCCCACCCCCCACCAGGAGGCCAGGACTTTGTTTACAGAGGTGGTGATGTCTGTAGTTACGGCAGAGAGAAGTAGCGCCACCTGTGAGTCCCAGGACTCCAGGAGCCTGGTGGGCCAGAGTGGCCTCCGTGGGAGCAGAAGCCAGTCTGGGAGTGCTATCCTCCAGGAGTCACACAGGACCCGTGGCCCAACCACCCTTTAGGTGAGGTTCTGGTGGAAATCCCGCAGGGCATGTCTCTAGGGTCAGGGGAAGGAGTGACCAAGCCAAGTCATGGTGGGACAAGGCAGAAACTCTGGTGATACCATTACAAGCAATGGCCTTCCAGAGCAGGCAGTGTCTCTGGTGATGACCTCACAGCAGTGGGGCAGAGCCTCAGCTGGGGCAGGGCCACTGCCAACAATCCACAGATGGCCTGTCATCTGTGGCAGAGACCTCTCCGCCGGGGCAGCCTCCCCAGTGAGGGCACCCCTAGGTGACACCTCAGGACAGGGCACTTTCTCTGGTGACCCCCCCAGGGTAGTCATGGACTCTGAGTGTGCCCTGCCGTTCCGGGACTTGGCAGCAGCAGTGGCGGTGTCTCATGGCGTATGTAATCTCGGAGCAGGCAGAGTCTGGTTGTGACATTGCAGAAGGGGCCTCGTCTTGGAGATGTCCCCAGAGTGGGCTGCCATCTCTGCTGATGACATCACGGAAAAGGCACAGTCCCTCTGATGACATCATAGGGCAAGGCACCTTCTCTGGCGATGGCATCACAGGAAGGAAGCAGAGTCCCTGTGATGATGTCGTAGAAAGGAGGCCTTATGTCTAGTGAGGACACAGCTGGTGAGGCTCTTTCCCCTGTGATGTGTCCCACGAAGATGGCTTTGTCTGTAGTGGTGACAAAGGCATCTTCTTTGGAAGAAAATATTTTCCTGGTGATGATGATGTCAAAAGAGGCCTTTTGGTGCCAGAGATGACATCATAAGGATGAGATTTATCTATGCAGTGACATCATAGGAAGGACTCTGTCTCTAGGGATGATGTCATAGGACAAGGCATTGTTCCTCTTATGACATCACAGGAGGGAAGTCTTTGTGATGACACCATGGAGCATAGATGCCTCTAGTGATGACCTTAAGGGTGGGCCTTTTCCTCTGTGATGACCTCATGGGAAGGAGGTTTTGTCCCTGTGGTGAACAAAGACATTTTCGCTAGTGATGACCTCACATACAGGCCTCTTCCTCTGTGATGACGTCATGGGAAGGAGGTCCTGCCTCAAACTGTGACATAGGAGGAGGGGTCTCATCTGCCGTGACATCGCAGAAGGAAGCTTTGTGTCAGGTGATGATTTCATCCAAAACAGTGTCCTTGGAGGCAGTCCTCCCGGCCACCGCAGATCTGGTCCCAGGCCCCTGGCGTGTGTTGGGGGATGCAGGCCGGGGTGGGGGCCCCAGGCTGCAGCCCCCAAGCCCCTGGCCCGACCTCAGACAGTCAGACAGTCACCTCATTCTTGCTGGCAGTGCGGAGGTGTTGGGGCAGGTGATGGCCGGGGATGAACTGCAGCTGCTCCAGCGTGCCCTGGCGCTGGAAGGGCGGCCTGCGAGACAGCGTGCCCCCACCTCCGCCGGTGTCTGACATCCAGGCGGGCTGCGGCGAGCCGTGCAGGCCGTGGTGGTGGTGGTGCGCATGCAGGCCGGGCGGCGGGGGCAGCCCGTGCAGCGGTGTAGGGGGCCCCCCGGGCCCCAGCAGCAGGTTGGAGTGGGAGGCGGCCAGGCTGGCGCGGGCGGCGGGCTCGGGGGGCAGCACGGGGCTGCGGGGGGGTGACAGCAAGTGCTCGCGGCTCTGGCGCAGGGCCTCGGGGGACGACAGGAGCAGGTGCTCCTGTGACACGAGGCGCGCGCGTGGCAGTGTGAACTCATAGCGTGCCCGGCCCCCGTCGCCCAGCAGGTGCTCCTGGGACATGACGCGCCGTGGGTTGGGCGCGGGCGCCAGGCCCAGCTCCTCGGGGCCACCCCAGCCTTCCATGCGATAGCCGCCCCCTGTGCCAGGTCGCCGCAGCGCATGCAGGGGCAGCGTCCCGCGGGGCATCTCTGCCAGGTGCCGGCGCTTCAGATAGGCCTCGTCCAGATCCTTCTCGGCTGGGGGAGAAGGGAAGAAACCACAGAGGTGGGTCCTCAGCCAGCCCAGAACGTGCTCCCTTCCCTAGGGCACCCCCCACCCCAGGAAGACCCCAGACATTACCTGGAACTTCCTGGTCATTAGCCTGGGCAGGGGCACAATTTTAACCAGTCAGAACAGTCAAGCTAGCAGAATGCAGATTCCCAGGCCCAGCTTGCAATGCTGCGATCATAGATGAGGGGGGACCTTTTTTTTTTTTTAATTGCCTGGGAACATCCCTTCTTTTGGGAGTAGAACCCAACCCTTGCTTTTGAGGAACCACTTTCCCTTCCCTTTCATCCTGTAGCACGTATTTTTCAAACTTGGAGATTCGACCCATTCATGGGTTGAAAAGTCAATTTTGTGGGTAGGGACCAGCATTTGGCAAAATGAAATAGAATAGAAAATTATCAGAAAGTGTCCCATAATAAGAGAATAAGGGTGAATACCATTCACAAAATTTTTATTTCAGTTGTGTGTGTTATTGATATATTAACGGATAAAGTGACATGATATCTGGGATTTGTTTTGAAATAATCCACCAAAAGATGGGGTGGAGGGAGGAGAGATTAACAAAATGTTGCCCATTGTTAAAGCTGGGTGAAAGGAACATGGGGCTCATTTTACAATTCCTCTACTCTCGAGTGTGTTTGAAAATGTCCATAATAACAAGTTTCAAAACTTTACTGTAATTTAGAAATGTGCCAGTGTATGTGGGTCTCATGGGACACAATATAAAAATCCTTTCTTACTGTGGATCTCCGTTTAAAATGTTTGAAGGCTACTCCACTACCAGGGATCGGCCACTGACCCAGAAATGTCCAATCAGAGTCACAGTGATTGGTTTTGGGACAAGCATGTGACCCTTTTTGGCCAGTGGGATCCAGGCTTGGGAATTTTGCTGGAATCATTGGGAGAGACTCTTCTGGTAGAAGTGCCCTGAAAATTCTCAGGACAGTCTTTGCCATCACAAGGGGAGATTCTATCTGAAAATGAAGCCAGCCCACTGTTCAGCAGAGCTGAGAGATGTAGAATCCTGGAGACAGCTTTTGAGCACCTGGGTTCAGCCACACCTGAAGCTTGTGGCACATAGACTTTCTGTTATCAAGCCAGCATAGTCACCTTTTTTTTTTTTTAAGTTGTATTTCTGTTCATTGCAAATACAAGTCCTGATGAATGCAACAGATCTTGGGGAGAGGACCATGGGTTTGCATTTTCAAAAAGCACCCCAAGTAATTGTGATACAAAATTACCTCAGGTAATTCTGGAACAAACTTGGAGAAAAATCTAAGGCGGGGGCGGGGTATCTAAAGCTTTAGAAGGCTATCGGGTCACTGTCCATTGTCCTGAACCCAGGCCCTGACCCCGCCCCATCGCCCAGGTAGCTCCCCTTCCCGGGACTCACCCAGCCTCTTGAGGGAGGAGTAGCGGTTGAGTTCAGATTTCACAGCGGCCTCGTAGGACGGGGGCAGATGCGAGAGGTTGTGGAAGGACCGAGAGCAGGACAGCGTGGAGTAGTGCAAGGAGGGGCTGGGCGGCGGAATGGCCCGCCAGTCTGGGGCAGAGGGGCATGGCTGGGGTCAGTCCAGGCCCTCCTCCCTCAGACCCAGCAGTTCTGGCCCCCAGCCCCCTTAGAGCATTAGAAATCTGGAATCCCAGCCCCTCAGAGCTGCAGCAGTCCAAGCTCCCTGTGCTCACTCCCCCCAACCCTCGGGTGCTCTTTGCTGGGGAAGGAGGAGGAGGAGGGGCAACTGGCGTTTGCTCAGCACTCGTTGTGTGCCCCGCCCCAGGCTAGAAGGGACGCACTCCATGCAGCTTCCCGCAGACCACTTCTGGCATAGAAATGAGGAAACTGAGCCTCACTGGGTTACCTGGCTGGACTGTGCGGACAGGCTCCCAGGGTCTCACACCTGCCCTATGCTGGGCACCTGGCTCCGGCTCAATACAAGGGTGGGAAGGGAAGGAGCCCTGCCCTCCCCGCAGCCCCGCCCTGGTCCATACCCAGAGTGGCAGCGTGGTGTTTGGGGCTGTTGACGTTGAGGTGCAGGTAGTTGTGGTGCAGATTATCTGTGGGGACCAAGAGGGGAGGTGGCATCACTGCCATTGCCTGCTCCCAGCTGGCACCGCTGTCCTGGTCTTGTGGAAGGATCCCCACCCATGTCCACTTGGTCCCCAGCTCTGGTCCCTCCTGCTTACTGAATCTTTGCCCTGACTTGCTTCTCCCTCCTGGATCATCAAACCAGCCTTCTGGCGAAATGGCCAGCCCATCTCCAAGATCAGCCCCACTGCAGTACTTCTGACATGTACACCTGCCCCTGTCCCTCTGCTGCTCGAAACTCTTCCCATGTCTCACCATCACCCATGGGACACAGTCTAAGCTGGGGATGGCATTTGAGGCCTGTGTGACTTGTCCCCAACAGACATCTGCAGCCTCATCTCCCATCCCTCCCCTCAAGCCATACTTCTCTCTGATGCCCAAATGGTCCAGCTCAGTTCTGCCACAGGGCCTTTGCACATGCTGTCATGCTGTTCTCTCGGCCTTGAATCCCTTCCTCTCCTTCTTTGCCTGAAGACCTCCTACTCACCCCTCAAGATCCAGGTCAAATGTTTCTTCCTTATCACTACTATTCAAACCCATCTCCTCCCCTCCGTTCCTGATCCCAGATCAAGCCTTGTCCTTTACTGCCTGGATCATCATGCAAGCCTCCTCTGGAGCCTTCTTCCTCTCATCGATCTTCCTTCATATGGGTTCCAGAGACATAGTTCTTCCACCCACTTCTGACTTTGCTTCTCCCTTGCTCTAAACTCCTCCATGGCTCCCCATTGCCCTCAGGACAAAGGCAGAGCCACTCAGCTCAGCCTGGTACTCAAGGCCCTTCCTGAGGTATCTGCCCACCCTCTCCTCAGCCTCAGCTCTGGCCACCTCACAAGCTGTGCTCCAGCCACTCAGAGATCCCCCTGCCCAAGAAACGCCCCTCACCCTCCTGGCCACTGCTCAAACATCATGTTCTGAGGGAACTCCTCCCCCTCACACCAAATGAGACCCTTTTCAAACCTCTTCCAGCTACCTGGACTTCTCCACTGATGCACTCATCATAAACTATAAGAATAACAATAATATGAAGTGAGTACTGTTATGATTCTCATTTTATGGATGAGCAAACTGAGGCCCAGAGAAGCGAAGTCACTTGCCGTAGGTCACAGTGGTAGAGCCAGGATTTGAATCCAGGCGTCTGGCTCCCAACAAATTCTAATTCAGTTACCAAGTGAGTCCTTGTGTGTCACTGGCTGTTGGGTGGTCTGACATGAGTTTCTCAAGTGCAGGGGTTGAGAATGTCTAAATCTAAATCATCCATCGTAGCACCCAGGGTTCCCACCCAGGGTGCCCACAGGAGGTGAGGGAGGAGGTCTGGCTCACTGCAAAGTCCAGTGCATTGCCCAAAACAGGTGTCGGCCATAACGGTTCAGGGAAGGCAGAGACAGCAGGCTGTGGCTAGGGGCAGGGCCTGGGCAATGGGAGATGGAGCCATCCGTGGAGGGCGGAGCTACAGGGATGAGGGGTGGGGGCAGATGCAGAGGCAGCAGAGGCGGCAGCCGAAGCCCCACTTCTCACTCACCGAGATTGGTGGGCTTCACGGTGTTGTAGAGGTTCTTGGGCGTCCTCGGGGGCATGCTGTCGGGACCCCCGACCCCCGGGGTTAGGGAGCTGCTTCGTGCCCGGTCCGGGCGGGTCCCAGGCCCCGCCTGATGCCTCAGAATGTCCACCAGAGCCCTAGAAGTGGCAGAGGGATGGTCAGTGGCCTGGGGACTGGGGCTGGGGGTGGGGAGAGGGAGGGCGCAGGCCTCTTTCCCCTCTCCGTTCTCACCTTTGGGTGTATCCATTAGCTCAGCTCGGCTTCTAGCCTTTGGCCACGCCCCTTGCTAATATCAATCTGAGCACCGCCTGCCCCAAGGTCCCTCGGACCACACTTCCTGCTTGAAGCGCCCCTTCCCCTATGTATTTGGACCCTACCCCTTCTGCGGTCCCTCCCACATCGTCCTCTCTGTGGCCCTGCCCCACCCTGAACCTGGGACCTCACTCCTGTTCCTTTTGCTGCCTTCCCCATGGCAATAAAGGGTGCTATGTGGACCCCAAACCCTAGAATCACCCTTGACTCTTCTTTTTCTTTCCTGCACGGCCCTTAGCAATCCTGTGGATTCGCCCTCCAAAATGTATCCCAACTCGGAGCACTTGTCACCACCTCTGCTTCTACCAGCCCCATCTCTCACCATTATTGCCACAGTCTCCAATTGGTCTCCCCATTTCTGCCCTTATCCCTTGCAGTTTCACACGCACAGCCCAGGGATCAGATGGTGACACACGGAGCTCAGGGCTCCCCCATCACACTTAGGATAAACCTGGCCTCTGCCTACTTCTGTCCACCTCCTCCTCACCCACTGCACTCCAGCTGCATGGGCCGCTTCGCTGTCCTGCAAACACTCCACCTTAGGGCCATTGCACTTATGGCTTCCTCTCTGCCTGGAATGCCCTTCCCACAGATATCTGCTTGGTTCTCTCTTTTCCTTCAAGTCTCTGCTCAGAGAGGCCTTTCCTGACCACTTCGTGTAAAACAACACTGTCCCTCCCATTCACAACTCGTTATGCTACTTTATTTTCTTCACAGCAGTTATCAGGATCTAAAAGTATATTGCACATGTGTTTCCTTGCTTACTGTCTTAATGATAACGGTAGCCAGCATTTACTGAGGGCTTACCAGGTACCAGGACTCAACATGAATTAACCCAGGTAATCTTCATTACAGTCTGAATAGGTGGGGAACAATTATTAGGCCCATTGTACAGACGAGGAAACTGAGGCATAGAGAGGTTTAAGCAAATCCCCCAGGGTCACACAGCCTGCAGGCAGCTGACCTGGGATTGGAAACCAGGTTTACTCCTCAGTGCAGGGACTTTGTTTTGTTCAGTGCTGTGTTCCCAGCTCCTGGCTCACAGAAAGTGCTCAAGAAATATTTGTTTGAATGAATGAAGGCCCGAGCCTACCGGTCACTCCATAGACTGCCACTTAAGTCACATATATTCTCATGTCCCGCCCATCTCTCCAAGGCATTGGCTTCTGCGCTCCTGGTGGCTGCCTCAGTCTCTGGCCATACTCCCTGCACCCTGCCGGCCCCCCCGCTCCACCGGCCCCACTCCCTGATGGCTCCGCCTCCCGTGGCCCCGCCCCCGCCCCCAGGTTTCCCACCCTCCGGCCCCAGAGCACACACACCTGGGTACATTGATCTCCCGGTGCGCCCTGGGCGCACGGGACGCCTTGCTGAAGGCCACTTTGGCGCCGACGCCCACGGCCAGGGCGAAGCTGATGACCCCGCACACCACGTAGGCCGTGCTGCCCCCTGGGCCCTCGCCCCCACGCCCCCCGGCGCCACCCGCCCGGCCCCCTTCCATCCACCCGGCCTGGCCGGGCCCGAGTCCCCCGCCCGCACCCCCGGCGCCCCCGGCGCCCCCGGCCAGTGGCGGCGGCGTGGTGGCCCAGCGCGGCGTGTCGTAGTTGGAGCAGGAGGCCTGCGCCAGGCGCATGTGGCGGTGCTCGCAGCAGAAGCGGTAGTGGCAGGTGCCGCAGCAGAAGCGGTAGGAGCCAGTGCTGCAGTTGAAGGTGGCGTCGTACTGGCCCATGACATCGTAGTAGCCGTGGCAGAGCTCGGCAGGAGGGGGCGCCCGTGCCGCCGCGCCGGCCGAACTCGGGGTGCTGGTCCTGGTTCCGTTGGCCCCTGGGCCCGCCGCGCCCCCGCCGCCGGTCAGCGCCCCGGTCAGGCGCCGCAGGTGCGCCAGCAGGGCGGGCAGCGGGCCCGGGGGTTCGGTGCTTGTGGCGTTGGACGGGCGCGCCCCAGCTTGGCCGGTAGTCGAGGCCAGGAGCAGGAGGGTCCCGAGGAGCAGGAGGGCCGGCATGGGGCAGCCAGGCTGGGGGGAGAACCGAGGCTGGAACGGCGGGCGGGAGAAAGGTGGCCAGAGGTGGAGAAATGTGGAGATGGGGGCCGGAGATGATGAGGAAGGCAGGGCCAAGGGAAGGTAGAAGGACGGAGAGGCACAAACCAAGAAACAGAAAAGATGGAGGGGACATGTATGGACCCAAAGTTGGCAGTCCCACGGGACAGTGCACGGTGATGGGGGAGCAACAGGAGGATGTCCAGACACCGCGGAAGGAGAACGGAAATGATAATGGCAGAGAAAGATCAGAGTGAGTGATGAGTGGTGGAGGAAAGAATGGGAAAGTCGACAGTGGCATCGGGGGTGCGAAGAAATAAGAGAGGTGGACAGAAACCAGAGGAAAGATGTGATGGAGGGAGAAGAAACCATGGAGGCAGGTGAGGGAGAGAGGGCAGAGGGGAAAGCCAGAGGTGAGATGCAGGTGAGGGAGGGCAGAGGTGGGCAGAGTGAGAGGTGGGCAGAGTGGGGAGGAGGTTGGGATGGGTCAGTGGGGGACCAAGGGAGGCAATGAAGGGAGACACATGGTGGGGTGGGCGAGATGGGAGGAGTCGGGTAGATGGGGAAGGAGAGAGAAAGAAGAGCAGATGGGGAGGAGAGAAGGAGAGAGAGAGATTGGAGTTGAGAACCTGAGTTTATAGACCAGGAGGTGGAAAGAGGGAGTGCAGGGTTTCTCACCTTGGGCGCTACTGTCATCTGGGCACAGAATGTACTTGCTTGTGGGGGCCCATCCTGTGCATTGTAGGGTGTTCAGCAGTATCTGCTGGACGCCAGGAGCATTCACATTCCCCCACATCGTGTTAACATAAGATGCCTCCAGGCATTGCCAAATATCCCCCCGGGGGGCACGTTTGCCCCCAGTTAGAACTGCTGCCTTAGACCCACGTGGCCCTCAGTTTCCCCAGTGCTTATTTCTCTCTTGTATTTACGTCCGATAATCAAGGGATCTTGAGCCTCAGTCTCTCTCTCTGTCTCTGTCTCTCTCTGTGGTCTGTCTCTCTTTCACGCACACACACACACCCATGCTCACAGTTTCAGGTCTGACGTGTCTCCTTGCACAGCTGGAGAGTCAGGGTAGTAGTGGTTCATCCCCCAACTCCACCATGTGCCAGGTGCCTGATACTGGATACACCTAAGTCCCCATGTGCCTCAGTTTCCCCATCTGTAAACCAGGGGTAAGGATGGCTATCACTGGGTGGTTGGAAAGACGAACCGATTTCATATGTGTAGAGAGTTTAGGGCAGTGCCTGGCCTAGCGCAGGTGCTATACTTATAGGAGGGTGAACAGGATGGGAGGGGCCAGATGGGACAGGTGCGCCCAGCTGTTTTGTATGGCAACAGGCTGGCAGGAGGGGTTCCTTCAGCAGTGTTTACTGAGGCTGGGGATGCAGCAGTAGATGAACCACAGGGTTCCTCCTCTGTCTTTATGGGGTTTGCCTTCTGGTGAGGGGAAAAAGCCAGTATGCAGACACAAATTAATGGGATGCACGTTGAAACTGTTATGAAGAAACACTAAGAAATTATGGAGGCCATGAAGAAATAAAAGCAGTGCAAGGAAGTGGGAGAGAGGGTGGGTGGGTGGGACTAGTTTAATAAATGTCGTTTGGTATTATTTTTATCCTTTATTCCTTCCCATTGAGTGCACATGTATCTAGGGACCACACCATTATGAAAACTGCTGGGGCCTGGGATGGGGAGAGGGCTATGGGAGGCTGCACCTGGGGCCTCAACGTTCCCTTTTAGCTCTGCTCCGGCCCCTCCCCTGAGCTCGCCTCCAGACTGCCTGCTGGATGCCTCCACTTGGTGTTTAACGGGCATCTTAGAAGTGCCTTGGCCCACACTCTGGAAAGCAGATTGGCAGTTCCTTAAAAGTTAAACATAGGGTTACCACATGACCCAGCAGTTCCACTCCTAGGCATATGCCCCAAAGAATTGAAAAACATGTTAACACAAAAACACAAATGTCCTTAGCAGCATGATTTACAGCAGCCCCAGACTGGAGACCACCCAAATGCCCATCGGTTGATGAATGGGTAAACAAAATGTAGTCTGTCCATTCAATGGAATACTATTCAGCCATAAAAAGGGATGAAGCACCAATACATTCTACATCATGAAGAGCCTCAAAAACATTAAGAGAGAAAAGCCAGACACAAAAAGTCACATATCGTATGATTCCATTTATATGAAATGTCTGCAATAGTCAAATCCATGTAGACAAAAGCCGATAAGTGGTCGCCTGGAGCTGGGGGCAGGAGGGAATGGGGAGTGACTGCTTAATGGGGGCAGGGCTTCCTTTCAGGGTGAAGAAAATATTCTGGAACTAAATAGTGGTGGTAGTCGCACAACACTGTGAATATATTAAATGCCATTGAACTGTACACTTAAAATGGTTAAAATGCTAAATTTTATGTTATGTGTATTTTACCACAGTTAAGAAACAAAAACCAACCAACAAAGGTCAGGTGATGTCGCAGTGCCCAAGCAATGGTGCTAGGCTTTGAACTCAGGGCACCACCACCCACAGAACATGGATGCATTATCCCACACAGAGAAACATAGGTTGTCATGCACACAGACACACCACTTCTGAGAGTGACACGTGTGTGGCGATGTGGATTCCTTCATTCATACGAGGGCTGCCACATATGGTTGGGCAGGTTGTGTACTGCACAAGAGGGTCTGGCTGAGAGGCTGGAATCCAGCCGCGCTCTCCTTCCTAAGAATGCAGCTGGTGGGGCTGCATCCATCTGTGGGAAGGGGTACCTTTTCAAACACATGCAAGGGTACCATCTGTCTGCTAAATCATAGATGCTAGGGAGCTGCATTGGGCTGGGGGAACCTTTGTCTCATCTGCCCCGCAGGGGTAGCAGTTTGCCCTCTTAGTCCCTGTGCTGTGCCAAGCCTCTGGCTGGGCTCCATGGACAGAATTTCTCCCTCTGCTAACTGAGTCCCATTGTCCCTTCCAACTTCGCACACATGCACAGAGCCAGGGAAACTAAACTCTTGGCCATTGACAACTCTGGGGAGTGAGGCAGGAGGAGCAGAAGCCTACATCCCCTCCAACCCAGCAATACACACACACACACACACACACACACACACACACACACACGCACAGCCCCTCGACCAGTGGGCGTCCTGTAGTCTCCTGTCCCTGCCTCACACCTCCTGATGCAGGGCAGCACCTCCAGGTGGGGAGGAGACACACTGCAGACACAGCAGCTGGTCCACACACAAGGATACAGAGGACCAGTTCTTCCTCTACCTCACACAAAACTATACACAGACACACAACAGAGCTTATATACACACAGTGACACAGAGCACAGGACACCCAGTGTCCCAGACACAACACGCAAGGACACCCAATGTCATCCTGGCGGCACACCTGAGCCTCTCTCCTCCCCAAACACACAATACAGCTCCATGTGGACACACAACCATGCATTTCGGGGCATTCCCACCCACAGCGCACAAGAGTCAGACACAATCTCAGACACCTTGACACACTGGGACCACACACAGCTCCAGAACATGGCCAGGGACCTGCCCCAGCCAGCTGCACGTGGGCACGCAGTGGCACACATCACAACCCACAGTCACGCAACCTCATAGGCACACACACCAGTGAGAACCCAGTGGTGGAGAGTCTGGAAGCAGGCATGTGGCCCTCCATCAGACACACCCAGACAGCCCCCCAGCACACACCGGAAGGCACACTCCTCCTTCACAGCTGGAGAGGAATGCCCCCCAAACCCTGATCTCCCTCCCCGCACCACACACACCTAGCAGCTCAGGGCCAGAACCCAGCACCCCAGCCCAGGACCTGAGAGACAGAGATGTGAGGACAGAGATCAGGGGAGCCAGTGTGAGGAGGGGTCCCAGAGCAGGCCCCACTCGGTCCTGGGCTCCCAGAGAAGCCCCTCCCCCACCCGCTCCCCTGCAAGCGCTGTGCCTCACAGCCCCCCCACCCCCCCCTCTCCTGACCCTGCCAGCTGGGCTCTGGGGGCAAGGACTGCCTTCTGAGGTGCCTGGCAGCAGAGAATGAGAGCTAGAACAGGGCGCGGGGGGCAGGGGGAGAGAGCCCTCGGGGTTGGGGGTAGAGGCCCAGAGAGAAGAACAGAGACCCAGGGAGAGGGGGACAGAGACTCAGGGAGAGGGAGACAGAGACCCAGAGAGAGAGGGACAGAGACCCGGCGAAAAAGGGGGACAGAGGCCCAGAGAGAGAGGAACAGAGATGACGAGAAGGGAGTACAGATAGCCAAAGAAAAGAGGACAGAGCCCTGGGAGGGCAGAGACCCATAGGGCGAGCAGTGACGGGGTGGGGGTGGGGCAAAGACCCAGAGGACTGGGGATCAGAGATTGAAGGACAGAGAGAGAGAGAGAAAGAGCTCGAAAGAGAGAACCAGAGGAGGATAGAGACCCGCAGAGGGGAGGAGACCCAGAAAAAGCCAGAAGCCCTGACCTCAAGCAACTGGGTGCTGGAGAGGGGTCCGCAGGTGGCAGCGGGGTGGGGGCTGAGGGTGGGCGGTGTCCGAGTGCAAAGGGACGGCCTCCTAGGAATATCTGGGGTTGAGGGTGGGTTTGAGTTAGGCATGTGGAAGAAGGCGGCATCTGGGTTCCGGAGGAGGCGGACCCGGCTGGAGGGGAAAAGCGGAGGGAGAAGGGGAGGGGTCTGGATGCGGGGGCGGGGATCCCAGTTCCGGGCGGGGGAGGCAGGGTGGAGGGATCCAGCGCCGCCTCCGGCTCGCCACCTGGGAGGTGGGAGGTGGGATTGAGGGAGAGATGCGGACCCTCCCCACGCACTCCCAGCGGCCCGCCCAGGTCCCTAGGCCTTCCTGTCTCTTTTGTCTCTGTCTCTGGGAGTCTCTGCGTCTCCGTGTCCTTACCTCCTCCCGGGACGTCGCCTCCCACCGCCTCTCCCTCAGCCTGCCGGCGGATCTCTCATCTCTATCGGGAGGTGCCCTGGGTCGCGCGGCCTCTCTGAGCCTGTCTCTCTCTACGTGTCTCATCGCATCTCTGCATCTTTCAGTCTCTGTCCCAAGTCTCCTCTGTGTGCCAACATTTTCTCCTTCCCTCTGCCCAGTCTCTGTCTCTATACATCCTGTGTCTTCCCCGTTTCCACATCCCCATCTCTCGCTACCTCTTTGACTCCGTGTCTCTGTCTCTTTCCTAGGTTTGCTGTCTACAAATCTCTGTCCCTCTGAGTGTCTCTGTGTCTCCCCCCGACCCCGGACCACCAGTCTCCCTCCCCGGGCCCCCCACTCTCGCTCAGGCTCAGGTTGGAGGGGCGGGGTGGGGGGGCGCTGCGGCGGGAGCTGTGTGTTCCCAGCGCAAAATAGACTCCTGTTGCCATGGCGACGCGAGCGCGGCCTCCGAGACGCGAAGCTTCAGGCTGGGGGGTGAGGAGGGGGGGACACCTGGATCCGAAAGGCGGGGGCCGGGGGCGCCGGCGCCCGGTCCCAGGGGCTCCTGGAGGAGGGGGGAGGCAAGGACTCCTAGATCCCTGCGGAGAGAGGGGGTGCTGGGCGCTCTGATCGCGGGGTCCGGTAACCGGGACTTCTGGGAGGGGTCTGGGATCCAGGGGCGGGGGGGGCTCTGTTTCCCCAATGGGGGGCGGTCTGGCTGAGAGCTCTGATGCCTGGGTCCCTGGGGGACTCAGATTGCCTTCTTGGGCACCCAAGGATGTGGTGGGGGCGGGGGGAGGACTAAGACTCTGAAGGGGCTGAGGGGCCCTGACTGGGGGGTCCGTAGAGTCCCAACTCCCAGATTTCCAAGGGGGCTGCAGAATTCTGGGAGCCCCTATGTGGATCCCCGGGCTCCTGCGTCTTAGGGGAGCAGGGACCACTCAGCTGAAGCTGTCTGTCCTTCCCATCCATTCATCCGCATGCCTGTCTCTTCCTTCCTCCCCGTCCCCAAGTCCCTCGTGCCTCAGTTTCCCCCTCCGCACCGGGGTGCGGTCACGCTCACCTCACTTTCCGGATGCGGGACCCTGGGGGAGTCGGGGGTGGTGGCGACGTGGGGGGCCGGCCAGGGGAGGCAGAGCCAGCGCGTGTCTGCGAGCCAACCCGGCTGGGCGTGCGCGCGCTGATAGGGGGGGCAACCGGCAGCGAGTTGGGCGACCCCGGGCCGGCAGTTCTTTTCCGTGCAGATGCGCGCCGGCTCCGGTGCAGATGTGACAGTGGCCAGCCCTCGCCTTTGCCTCGCGCCGGCTTGGAGTTGAGAAGAGGCACCTCCCCCTCCCCACCTGCTGGGGACCCCTCTTCCGCCACCGCCCGCAGCCCCCAGTCGCCCCCGGGATACCCCCCAAACCCAAGAATGGTTCAGTCCACAGTCACATCAATGTTTATTCTCTGAGACCGGGTCCCACACAGCCTGTGACACTCCCTCCCCCTCCCCTTGTCGCCCCTTGAAGTGGCCCGGGGAGGGGGGGCCGAGCCCCACCCCCAGCTCGGCTCAGCCAACCCCCGCCCAGCTTCCAGGAGTCTCATTTGCATTTCCGGGAGCTGCCGTCCAATGGAAAAGCGGCACCCACATCCCCTGCTGAGGGGGCGGTACCCCCGGTGGACTGCACCACTCTTGGGATCCAAGAATGGGGGGGAAAGCGCTTCCAAGGTCCCAGGGACGAGAAGGTGGTCGGTCTCCCCTCAAGGCAGGGTTGGGAGTTCAGCGGAAGAGGGGGTTCTGGCCATGGAAGAGGCCCAGCAGCCCGCTGTCTGGGGCGGGCTCCTTGATGATCTTCTGGATCTGTAGGGTAGGGGTAGGGAGTCAGGAAGCGTCAAGGGTTCTCATCCCCATGACAGATCCAAGGGATACTTCTCCATTTTCATCTCCCTTGCCCCCTTAGTAGCAACTGGCCAAACCCACCATTGCCTCTTCTCAAAACTTTTCTTGGGGCCTCCCTTTCACCATAGCCACCAGGGTTAGCACCTGATCATCTGCCATCTCGGTCCACCTTGCTGACTTGGACCACTAAGCGTGACTGACTCTGTCCTGGGGCTCCTTGTCTACACATGCTTCTTCTTAAGTAATCTCACCTCTCTTATCCCTCAACTCTCAAATCCAGCCCGCGCCTTGCCCCTCAACTCTGGACTCACTTATCCAGCTGCCTCTTAGATGCTGGTGGTCACCTGACCTCTCAACCTCATTGCCGCCACCGCCACCCCCATCAGTAGAGAGCTTGAGCAACTGCGCTCAAGCCAGATCCTCTCTCTGTGCTGCCTCTTCACACCTTGCACCCATCAGCAATCCCTGTCATGCTAACCTGCAGAGATTAAAAAATGAAAATAAGCAAAGCCTGTATCCCCGCCGCTGCCTCCACCCTGGTTTCCCCCCTTCCTACCACATATCCATTAGCCACCTGGCACTACACATAGATCTGACAGTGTCCAGCCCCCCTGTGCAAACCCCCATGGCTGCCCCTCCCAACCCCCACCAAAATCTTTGGGAAGGCTCTGGCTCCTCCCTGCCTCCCCTCCTCCCACACTCAGCCTGCACTCACCGTGCCCTGCTACCGTTCCTTGAATAAGTCACGTTCAGCCCCACGTCCAGGCCTTTGCCCTAGCTGTCCCCTCCGCCAGGACCACTTTCTGGATGACTGGCTGCTCCTGCACTTTCAGGTCTCCACTGTAAGGCCACCCCCCAGGAGGGGCCTCCCAGCTGCCAGCCCCCATCTTATTTCTCACACATTCTACATGTTCCCTCCCCAGCTCCAGGCCACAACGCGAAATTGAATACAGACTGTCTTTTGCTATTGCCCCTGGACCTGCCACAGTGGCTGGCACATAGTAGGTGCTCAATAAATGCTCAACAGAACTAAGAGGAGGGGAAGGGGCAGACCTCAGAGGGCTGGGAATCTCAAGTTCGGGCATGTCCCGTTATCCTAAGGGCCAAGCAGTGGCCCTTAGTGGTGTGAAGCAGTGGGGACTACCTGGTCAGACCTGGGTACTAGGAAGGCCACTCGGGTGGTGGGTGTGGAGGCTGGACCTCAGTGCCATAGACTGGAGGAGAGGGTGGCAGGAAAGGGTCAAGGGGCTCCCATCTACAGGGCCCCTGCTGGACTGTTCTCTCCCGTCTGCCTGGCTCCCTCCCATCTCTACCTCACTCTAAAATCACCTTCTTCCGGGAGGCCTCTGGACCACCTTAGGCAACCCCTCCTCTGCACACCTGGCCCCCTCTCCTGCTTTATCTCTCTATCCAGTCCTCGTGGCCAGACAGCTCCTCCTTTCATTGATTTATGGTGTTGACCCGCAGTTTCCCCCCACTAGAACTTAGCGCCCCTGGAGGCGGCAGCCTTCTGTGTTCCCGGATGTATCCTGTGAATATGTGGTGGGTGCTGAAAAGATATTTCCCGTTTGCACAGGAGGTGGGGGAGGTCAGAGTGTGGGGCGTGGGGGTCAGTACCTCCTTGAACCGGGGGTGGGTGGCATCACCCACGAGCTGCAGAATAAGCCCTTCGCTGGTGGAGAGGAAGGCGCCGCTCTGGCGCATCCGGGACAGCGCCACCAGCCGGTCCACCTGGCTGCGGGGGGGCGGGGGGTGCATGTGTGCATGCGGTGTCAGTGCCTTGGTCTGGACACCCAGACACCTGGCAAACTCGGCAGGGATCCCACCCCCTGGTTCTTCCTGGGTGCTCCAAACCCATCCCACATGCACCCCACCCCTGAAGGGACCCTCTCACCTGCGGGAGGTGCAGGCGTCCACCACCACGTGGACCTGCAGCCCTTGGTCCAGGAGGTCCAGGGCTGTGTGCTAGGGGCAGAAAGAGGTAAGGGCTACCCCCAGACAAGAAAAGGGATCCTGGGTGAGTGATTGGGGAACGAGGATGGGATGAGGGAGGCTCGGATCAGGGCAGGAGGTCCCCAGATTACAACGGGATCCTAGGCAGGATGGGAGCCCCAGGTAAAGAGAGGGGTCCTTAGTGAAGGTGAAAGTCCCAGGTCAGGAGGGGAGTCATGGGTCAGGAAGGGGAGGATAGAGAGTTCTGGGTCAGGAAAGACACGCTTTTTAAGTTGGGGAGGTCCCAGGTGTGAGTGGAGGTCCCCAAGGTTCAGTTGCGGTCTCACCAAGATGCAGGCTTGTGTCTCCAAGCCACAGAGGAGCACAGAGCGCAGCTGGGGCCGCGCGTCCAGCTCCTGCTGCACCGCGGGCACCATGCTGAAGCAAGTCTTGGACCATGGCTGCAGACCCTCAGCTCCCAGCTCGGGCACTGTGGGGCCCAGGCCTTGTGGGTACTGCTCAGTCAGCACAACTGGCACATCCAGGAGCTGGGCCACCTGGGTTGGGGTGAGGAGCAAAGGTCTGAGCCCAAGGAAGGGGCCGGAGGCCCAACTCCTAGGTCTGAGGGAGGAGGGGCTGGGGCCCTGGACTGGTGGGTCTGCGGGAGGAGGGGCTGTACCTTGAGCATGCGGGCAGCCACAGAGACGATCTGGGGGAAGAACGAGACATGGCGGAACTTCTCCTGCATGTCGCACAGGAAGAGGATGGATGATCCAGGGATGATGCGTCCCAGGCCGGGCCTCACAGCTGCCATGTCCTGGGGTGGGCAGAGGGGCTGAGGGAGTGGCATCAGGCAGGGAGAGGCTTCTCTGCATGTCCAGGGTCCACATGCTTACACCCTAGGCTCCAACTGTGATCCTCCCCCGACCCCCAGGAGGAAACCGAGGTCTAAGTAGTGAAGTGTCCTGACTGAGGGCCCACTGCCCATAGCAGAGGGAGCAGGACTTGAGCCCCGAGGCAAAAAGAGCTGCATTCTCCCAGCTGCACCACCTCCCTCCTTCATGGCCTGGGGTCCCTCAAGTCTGACTGCCTCCTCTGAAAAGCAGTTTACCCGTGTGGAAAACTCACCAGCTGAACCCCCTTCCAGGTCTTAGAAAGAAAGGCTGGGGTACCTGTGGAGTGGAATATTACCCAGCCATAAAAAGGAATGAAGCAACGACACAGGCCACAGCGCGGAGGCCCCTCACCGCGATGCTCAGTGAGAGAGGCCAGTCACAGAAGGCCACGTGCAGGAGTCCATTTACACGGAATGCCCCAAACCCAAAGCGGCTTCGTCCAGAGACAGGGAGAGGGTTGGTGGTGCTTCCACCTCAGGGCAGCGGGGGTGGGGTGGGGTGCGGGGGTGTGAGGAGTGACTGAAAAGGGGTACAGAGTTTCCGTCTGGGGAGATGGAAGTGTTCTGGAATTAGACAGTAGTGATGGTTGCCCAATATCATGAATATACTAAGTGCCTCTTAATTATACACTTTGAAATGGTCGAGATGGTAAAGTTTAGGTTATGTGTATTTTACCACAATTTTAAGAAAAAGAAAGAAAGGGGCTTCCCTGGCAGTCCAGTGGTTAAGAATCTGTGCTTCCACTGCAGGGGGCATGGGTTCAATCCCTGGTTGGGGAACTAAGATCCCGCATGCTGCGAGGTATGGCCAAAAAAAAAAAGAGAGAAATATAAAAATTAAGAGGTCGGGGACTGGTAGAGCCACCTGGCCAGCAGCCCTTTTAAAGGGGAGGACACTGAAGCCCACGGGAGTCCATGACGGCCAAGGTCCTGTGGGGACTAGAGGGGGGACTGCCCCTCCCTGCCCCCGTCAGAGTGAGCATCTGGGCCCTGGACACCCCAAGTCTCACATGTCCCAGCCCATGTACCCAGAGGCTTGTGTCCCTGGGTGCCTGAGTTGCTAAACAAATGGGAGTCCTGGCTTTTGTCTGCAGCTCCCTCTCTCTCTGCATGTTACTCACTTATTTGTTGATTTATTTAGGAAACGGAGACCCTGCGGACCCAGCGGACCCAGTGGAGGGCAAGCCGGCTGACACTCACTCGGGGGAAGTTTCAGTTGCTGGCTGGTGAGTCCCCACAGGTGTCTATGATTATTCTTTAAACGGAACACATCTACCACTGAAAATGTTTTCTATGTGTGACATATCTAAAGTTTAAAAACTAGTGGATGGCTAAAATGGTGAATTTTATGCTGTGTGAATTTTGTCTCAAAAAACAAATGGAATGGAAACTCCCTCAAAAACAAAACCACACTGAATTAATTAATTGCATAATTACAACTGTGACCAGTGCTAGGATTGCTAGGGAATCTAATCCATCTTGGCAGAGTTCTCTCTGAGGAAGTGAAGAGAGAGGGAAAGAAAACAACCTTTTTGAAAACACAGAGCTGACCCTATTTCTCAGCTCTCCCCAGGGCCCCATGGCTTCTCTCTGTCCTCAGGACTACGATGTACCCTCCTCCCACAAGGCGCTGGACCCAGACCTTCCAGCCTTGGTGACCAAGTCCCACTTCAGGGCCTTTGCCCAGGCAGCTCCCTCCACCTGGAGTGCTCTCCTCACTCCCATTCCCGGCTTAGCTCTCCACGGGACAGGAGGGACAGGGTCAGGTGGGGGCGGGGGCGCTGGAATGTCCGGAAGCCTGTGACAGTGACAGGAGTCTAGAGTGAGGTGGAGCTTCCCTTTGGGCTGTAGGAGCGGGGACTGCAAGAACCCCTAGGGAGAACCATGTGCCCACATTTCTCAGAATTACAGATGCACAAACCCTGTGACCCAGAGAACTCACTCCTAACTATCCTAAGTATTTATCCTGCAGACATACCTGTGAAATGACACAAAGTTATTCATTACAGGACAAGGTTATTCATTATGGGCGTCTGCCCAGAGCAAAAGAATAGAAATAAATCCAACATCCACGGTTAGGGTACTGGTTAGATAAGTTATGGTATATCCATACTATGGAATTCTTTGCAGCCAGGAAGAATCACAAGGGAGATCTTTAAGTAACAACGTGGAAAAGTGTCCAAGAGATGTTAACAGTGAAGAAAAAAAAAAAAGCATAATAGTGTGTATAACAATGCTCCCATTTGTGCCAAAACGCAAGAAGAAAAAAGTGTAGGTACTGTTCCAATCTGTATCTGCTCTCTCTGGAAGGCACATGAGGAACAGGCTCTTTCTGCAGGGACAGGCCTCTGAGGGGCAGAGTGTGAAGGACTGAAGGACATTTGATTTTCACTGTGTACTAGTCTGTTCCTTTTGAATTTTGGACAATGTGTAACAAGTTGTCTAGTCAGGAATAAATACAATACAGTAAAAGATTTACATAAGGCAAGAACCCAGCAAAACCAACCTGTGGCATTAAAGTTATGATAACAGTTATCCTTGGGCGGCAGTGTTGAAGGAGGGGTGCAAGGGGGGTTTCTGGGGTGTGGGGGACGTTCGGCTTCTGGATTTGGATGCTGTTGACACCAGAGCGCTCTCTTTGTGAAGTTATTTGAGCTGTGTATCTGTGATTTCTGTTTTCCTACATATGTGATATACTTCCATAAAAAGTTTTCAAAATATACAATAAAATAGGGAGGCCTCGCTGGCTGCGGTGGGGCTGGACTGGAGGTGGAGGCCAGGGTGAAAGTGGGGACTGCGGTCCAGGTGGCCAAGGGTGAGGCCTGGGCTCCAGTTCAGGCAGCGGGGACAGAGCGGGGAGGGGGCAGCTGGGCCTGGCTGTGGTCGGAGGGGGAAGAAGGAAGATCCTCAGGTTGCCAGTGGTCCAAGGGTGGCAGGTTCCAGGGACTAACTGGGGACCTGGAGAGGGGAACTGATTTGGGGGAGAAGATGAAAATGTGTGTGTGTGGGGGGGGTGAATGTGGGGAGGGGGTCTCGGCTGGAGACAGAGTTGCCGGTACTCTGGGTAAGTGATGAAAATTCAGAACGCACCTCGGGGTGGAGGGAGCCCGAGGCCGGAGGAGGAGGAGCGGCCCGAGGTGGGCGGCAACCTGAGGAGCGAATGGGGCTGTTCAGATCCCCATGGCCTGGGGAACCCGGTTCTGCAGCCGAGACTAGCTGGCGGTGTGACCTTAGGCAAGTTTCAGCTCTGTCTGAGCCTCAGTTTCCTTATTGAGGAAATGGGAGCCAAACCCACCCACCACGCAGGGGTGACGCGGAAACTTGGTAGCGAGGGCGGAAGCGGCCCGTGGAGAATTCGAGCCCCTGGCTAGCCAATTCTGGAGGGCCCAGGCAGGAGTCCTTCCCCGGCTGTCCTCCACCAGCAAGTGGGGGAGGTCTGTCCCCCCGCAGCGCCAGAAGGGCCTTATCAGGAAGGGGCCGGGACGCGGCCCGGCCCGTCCGCCGCAGGTGAGGCCTGTAGTCACTTACCTCCCGCAGCCGGACTTCCGCCGCTCAGGCCCACCCGCGGGGTCGCAGGCCTGGTAGATGTTTCCCAAAGCCCAGACACTTGGCCCGCCCCCGGCTCCGCCCGCGTCCCGCCCACCAGGGCTGAGCCGCCCAATAGGCACTCGTCTAGCTCTGCTCAGCCCCACCCCCCGCTCCCATCCAATCCGCAAGCGCCGCTACTTCTCCCTGGCGGGGGGGGGGGGCTGCGTGTGGGCCAACTGTCCTTCCTGAGAGCGTGATTGGCCCGTCAGGGGGCGGGAAAGCAGCCAGTCTGACCAATGGGGAGTCGTGACAGGTGTGAGTGGCGGGCTTAAGGCGGAGTGGCGCGGTGGGTACCGAGAACGCGGACTCCAGCTGGAGAAGTGGGTGGGTCGCTACCTGCCCGGCTGTGAAGTTCAGAACCCCAGGGCCGAGAGGGAGAGAAGGAGAGAGAGAGGGAGGGGCTGTGCCCAGGGCAGGGGAAGGCCTGGTGTTCGAACCCTTGCCCTTCTGTTTAGAGACAAACTTAGCAAAGACACCCAAGCATTTTCCTGGAAAGGGTTAAAGGCGCGAGGAAGCCAAGAAATCCCTCCCTCTCCCCGCACGTTCGTTCTCTGTGCCTCAGTTTCCCCATCTCACAGCACCTGCCTCCTACGGTGGTGTTCGTAATATTTAGACTGTGTTTGGAAATGGGGTTGAAAGAGATGGAGAGTGAACTTGCCATCAGGCTTGGAATAAAATCTAAGCTACCCCCAATTCATGGTGTGCCTTTGTCAGTCTCTCAACCTCACCTCTTACCACTCTCCCTCGTCTCACTCCACTCCAGCCATGCTGGCCTCCTTTACTGTTCCCCCAACGTCCCACCTCAGGGCCTTTGCACGAGCTGGTTCCTCTGCCTGGAATCCCAGACTTTTGCAGTACCAGCTCCTTCTTGTCATTCAAGGCCCTCCCAGACCACCCTACATCAAGTAGTCACCTGATCAGGTCGCTGTTCTATTTTCTTCACAGCACTAATGCCAATCTGAAATTGGAAATTTATCTTGTGTTTAAAAAAATGTATGGATGTACTCATTTATTTTCAGTACCCCCGACTTTACCCCCCGCCATGAGAACTCCTCGAGGGCAGAGATGTTATCTGTTTTATTCACTGCTGAATCCTCAGCACCCAAACCTGGGCCTGGCACATAGTAGGCACTCAACAAATCTTTGGGAATAAATAAGATGACACCAGACACTAGGCAGAGGTGAACCAGGGTAAGAGGGAACTGAAGGGACAGTTGCCAAGGAGGTGGGGTTGGGAAGAAAGAAGGGAGAAGGTGGGGGAGGGAAAGCGTGAACCCCCCCCCCGAAGGGGCTGTGATGGGGGCACTGGACCTGGAAGAAGACCCATGAGGCTGTGGTCAGAGGTGGGAGTCTGGGCTTGGTTCATATTCCCACAGGCTGCCAGGAGGGTAGTGGATGGGACAAGGGGCTCCTGGGGGGGCGGTGGCTGAAGAACTGTCACGGAGGGAGGCGCAGACTGGTTTGTCTGGGAGCCTGGGCTGGGTTGTGATTGGGTGTCATGGGGAGCGGGTCCCCCAGCCTTCAGGGATCCTCTGAGAATGGCAGGCACAAGACACCTCTCACCTGCCCACCCAACCTCCCTCAGGAGCTGAGAGCTCATTCCCTCCCATCCCCCCAGGGCATGCAGGGTAGGGAGCAGGGGGTCATAGAAGTGTGGGTCCTGCCTCAGGTCCGCCTGGCCCAGCACACAGTGGGACAGGTCAGATGACGCTGAGGGACACTCTGGGGGGACCACAATGTCCTCAAAGAGGTCGTGGGTGGAGGCGTCCAGGGCAGCGAGACTTAGGCTGGGGCCAGTGGGGGCCACATCACAGGCCACCCCCAGGAAGGGGGATGGAGGTGGTGGAGGTGGCCTTTGGGGTGGCGGTCTCTGGGGAGGTGCCTCCTGGGACAGGATGGATATGGCCAGGCGCTGGGTGGCAGCTTCGATCTTGACAAACTGCCTGCAGAGAGAGCCAGGCATTAGCTGGGTGACCACGAAGGACTCCCCTCCTATCTGCCATCCCAGGAGTGATTTGTCCCTTCTCTCCCTCCACATTTTTCTTCTCTGTGCTAATATCTCTGCCCCTGGGTCCATTTTCATGAGTCTGACAATGTAATCTTTTTAACCCCATTCATAGGGAAGCTCTGAACAGCTGTGGGGTTTGTGCACTGCACAAGGCAGCACATCTCGTCCAACACTACGCACATTTTTGACATTTAGATTTAATATGACTATATTCCAACATGTAAAAGTAAAAAATGTCTTAAGGAAGGGGTGCCTTTAACAAAATTTTCACACAAAGGTGCACTGTGGGCTGGCAATGTGACTATAACATGATGCCCTGTGGATTCTACTGCCTAAGTAGTTATGAATCTGCATCTCCACCAACCCTCTCAGTATCTCCACTAACCCCTGGTTGGAGTCCCCAGCTTCCCCCACCTGGATGATTGTAATAGCCATTGCACGGGTCTCCCCCCAGTATTCCTAACCCCTCAGTAACAATGCAGACGGATCTCACAAACTGTTAGGGGCTGAACTGTGTCCCCCTAAAATTCATATGTTGAAGTTTTAACCCCCAGGACCTCAGAATGTGACTGTATTTGGAGACAGGGTCGTTAGAGAGGTGATTACATTAAAATGACATCATCAGTATGGTCCCTAATCCAGCAAGAGGAGATTAGGACGCACAGAGGGATGACCACGTGTGAAGCCAAAGAGAGAGGCCTCTCCCTGCCGACACCTTGATCTTGGACTTCAGCCTCCAGAATCATGAGAAAGTATCAATACATTTCTGTTGCACCAGTCTGTAGTGTTTGATTATGGAAGTTCTAGCAGGTTAATGCAAAAACATAATGTTGAACAAAAGCGGTGAGTTAAAATAAGTGGATACGTGACACCATTTAAATAAAGTTCAAAAACAGGCTAACTCAATCGACAGTGAGAGAAATCAGGATGTGTGGTTCATGGGAAGGAGGTACTACCAGGGTCTCTGGGACAAGGAATGCCCTGTTCCTGGATCTGAGTGTTGGTTACGTCAGTGGGGCCCCTTTGGGAAAATTCATTAAACTCCACACGGTTGATGTGTTCATTTTTTTGTACTATGGTAAACTTCCAGGAAACAGTTTATTTAAAAATGTATCTGAGGGCTTCCCTGGTGGGGCAGTGGTTGGGAGTCCGCCTGCCGATGCAGTGGACAGGGGTTCATGCCCCGGTCCAGGAAGATCCCACGTGCCGCGGAGCGACTGGGCCCGTGAGCCATGGCCGCTGAGCCTGCGCGTCCGGAGCTTGTGCTCCGCAACGGGAGAGGCCACAACAGTGAGAGGCCCGCGTACCGCAAAAAAAAAAAAAAAAAAAAAGTATCTGATATTGTATGACTCTGTTTATGTGAAATGTCCAGAATAGGCAAATCCCTGGAAACATAGAGTAGATTGGTGGTTACCAGGTGCTGGCGGGGAGGGGAGGATGGGGAGGGAATACTAATGGGTACCGGTTCTCCTTTGGAGTTGATGAAAATGTTCCAGAACTAGGTGGAGGTGATGGTTGCAAAACATTATGAATATACAAAATGCCTCTGAATTGTACACTTTAAAATGTTCAAAATGATGAATTATATATATATATATATTTACATTTATATTTATTTATTTAATTTATTTATTTTTGGCTGCATTGGGTTTTCGTTGCTGCACGCGGGCTTTCTCCAGTTGCAGCGAGTGGGGGCTACTCTTCCTTGCGGTGCGCGTGCTTCTCATTGTGGTGGCTTCTCTTGTTGCAGAGCACGGGATATAGGCGCGCGGGCTTCAGTAGTTGTGGCGCATGGGCTCAGTAGTTGTGGCTCGCGGGCTCTAGAGCACAGGTTCAGTAGTTGTGGTGCACGGGCTTAGTTGCTCCGCAGCATGTGGTGTCTTCCGGACTAGGGCTCGAACCCGTGTCCCCCGCCTTGGCAGGCGGATCCTTAACCACTGCGTCACCAGGGAAGCCCAATGTTATATATATTTTCCTATATTTAGTGAGAGCTGCCACTGTAACACTGTCTTTGATGCCAAGGAGGATAGTTATGCTCTGAGTGCCCCAGGGAAAGTTTTCAGTAATGGGAGGTCAGGTTAAATGACAGAGGGGGTGCGGGGGTGGGGGCGGGGGACTGATTTAAGTTTCATAACAACTACATGCCACGTATGGTCCCTGACCTGAACAAAGTAAGGATAAATGGTGTTTAGGGCTGAAGAGTCGTGACATTTGTGATTTACTTTTAAACTTATTTAAAAACATATAGATGAAAGAAATAGGCTAAGATGTTATGGACAGTAAAATCTAAGTGATGTTACATGAGAGATCAATAGGCCAGTGGCTCTTAAACTTCAGTGCACAACAGGAAGGACACCTGGAGGGCTTGTGGGAATGCTGGTTCCTGGGCCCCCGAGTTTCTGGGGTGGGGTCCAAGAATTTGCATTGCTAACACACTCCTAAGTGATGCTTAGGTGCTAGTGGTGCTGATCTGGGGACCACCTTTTTATTTTTTTTTTTAATTTTTTTTCGGTACGCGGGCCTCTCACTGTTGCGGAGCACAGGCTCCGACGCGCAGGCTCAGCGGCCATGGCTCACGGGCCCAGCGGCTCCGCGGCATGTGGGATCTTCCCGGACCGGGGCACGAACCCGTGTCCTCTGCATCAGCAGGCGGACTCTCAACCACTGCGCCACCAGGGAAGCCTAGGGGACCACCTTTTTAGAACTGCTGCATCAGACAACTGTCTTGACTTTTCTGTGGGTTTGAAAAATGTTCACAAAAAGTTAAAATTTCATAGCGTGGGTGGGAGGGGGTTCCTGAGGGAGCAGGGCCTGAGCGGACCTGGAGGGAGGAGGAGGGCGTGGGTGGGAAGATGCTGAGGAGAGCTTGTCTCTGACCTGGATCTTCCTAGGCTGAGCTTGAGTGCTGAGGGGACTGTGCTTCAGAGCTACCTGGGCTGCCCTCAAGGCCACTGGTGGGCAGCCTGTGTCCCTGGGGAGCACGTGGTAGAACCGGGCATGGGGGTGGGGAGGTTGGGATGCTCTAGCAGAGAAGCTGGCCCTGGGGAGCAGGGAGGACAGACAGGGAGCCTGGGAGGCCAGAGGCTGGCATTATCACAGGGTCCAGATTGGGGGGAGGGCTGAAGATGGGGAGGGGTCCTTGAGCAGAGGAGGCTGAAGAGGAGTTGGGAGGCCAGCTCAGGAACACAGGGCTGGACCCTGTTTGGGGACATGAGTGTTTTCCTCTTCAGTGGTGTATGTGTGTATGCGGGGTGAGCATTCTGGGTGTGGCCACAGCTGGGCATCCTGGTGGAAGGTGGCCTGCAGTATGGGGGCAGTGTTTAGGCTGAACCGGGCTCCCATTTACTCAAATTTGGTTCCACGACCTCCTGAGGCACGGTCCTGGGCTGGCTGGGGGGAGCCACGTACTTACAGAAAAGCAGGTCCTTTGGCAAGTCAGTTTACCTCTCTGTGCCTCAGTTTCCTCATCTGAAAAAGGAGGATTATAAAAGCACCTACATCCTGGGGTTACTGTCAGAGATTAATGAGTTCATACTCACTGTAAGTGAGTACGGGGAGTTAAAACTGAAGTACTTAGAACAGTGCTCGGCACATACTAAGTATCAGATAAATTTTAGCTACCATCATCACCATCATCATCACCATCACCATCACTATCATCACCATCATCATCCTCACCATCACCATCACCACTATCACCATCATCATCACCATCACCATCACTATCATCATCACCATCACCATCATCATCATCATCATCACCGTCACCATCATCCTCACCATCACCATCATCATCACCATTATCACCACCATCACCATCATCGCCATCACCATCATCATCACCATCACCATCACTATCATCACCGTCACCATCATCATCACCATCACCATCATCATCATCACCGTCACCATCACCATCATCATCACCATTATCACCACCATCACCATCATTGCCATCACCATCATCATCAGCATCACCATCACTATCATCACCATCATCATCCTCACCATCATCACCACCATCACCATCATCACCATCATCGCCATCACCATCACCATCATCCTCTTCATCCTCACCATCACCATCACCACTATCACCATCATCCTCATTATCATCACCATCACTGTCATCATTACCATTATCATCCTTACTACCATCATCACCATCACTGTCACCATCACCATCACCACCATCCTCCTCCTCATCACCATCATCATCAAGTCCCTGAGATGCTATATCCAGGCAGAACTATAAAGTGGTCCAGAGCATGGGCTCTGGATTCAGACTGCCTAGGGTTGTATCAACTGTCTAGCTGTGTAGCCTTGGACAAGTCATTGAACCTCTCTGAGCTTCCTTGGCTGTAATATAGGGGAAAGACAGAACCTACAGTGTGAGTTTGTTGGGAGCATTAAGTGATGTAGTGTATGGCAAGGCCTTAGTACACTGTACCTGGCACACAGCAACCTCAAAAAATGGTTACTGTCAGAGGGTGAGGGGAGAGCACAGGGCAAGGTGGGATGGTGCTGGGTGGGTGTGAGAGTGGGGACAGGCTGAGCAGAAACCTGAAGGAACAGAGGTCTCCATCCACATTCCTGGAGACAGGGAACCGCATTGTACCACAAAGGGAAGAGCATGTGCAAAGGCCCAGAGGCTGAATGGTGAAGTGCTAGATGGGGAGCTGAGGCTGGCAAGGGGAACAGGGGCTACTAGGGCAGAGCCTTTGTCCTGAGGGCGATGGGGAGCCATGGGAGAGGGGCCAAGTGTGGTGTGTGGGTTAGAAAGGCGCTACCTTCAAAAAGCCCCAGAGTCGGACCCCATCTCCACAGCCCAGTCCCCCACCCATCATCTGAGCCACCATCATCCCTTGCCTGGATCACTGCAGTAGCCTCCTACACAATCTGATCTCCGCTCAACACCCAGAGGGATCATTTCAGATTGTACCACATCCCAGCCCAGAGCCCAAGTCCCTCCAGAGGCCCATGAGGTCTCCACGATCAGGGCCCTGTTTCTTTTGAACCTAATTCCCTTCCCCTTTCACTCTGTTCCAGCCACCCCAGCCTTCTTACTTGCCCTGGAACACACCAGGGATGTTCCTGCCTCAGGGCCTTCGCACGTGCTGTCCCTTTCCTGGTATGCTCTTCCTCAGACATCCACAGGGCTCCTTCCCTCACCTCTCTCAGGTCTCTGCTCAAATGTCACCTCCTCAGTGAGGCCTTCCCTGACACCTTACCTAAAATACCAACCCTCCCCCAGCATGCCCTCCGCAGCACTTATCACCTTCGAACACACCATATTGTTTGTAAAAATCGGGATAAAATTCATATCACTTAAAATGAACCATTTTAAAGTGTGCAATTCACTGGCATTCAGTACATTCATGATGTCGTGCAACCACCACCTCTAATTAGTTCCAGAACTTTTCATCACCCTGGAAGGAAACCCGGTACCTATTAGCAGTCTCTCCCCATCGCCCCTGCCAGCCCCCGGCGCCCACTAATCTGCCTTCTGGCTCCGTGCATTTGCCCGTTCTGGATATGTCACAGCAATGGAATGATACCACAGGTTGCCTTTTGTGTCTGGCTCCTGTCACTCAGCACTGTGTCTTCAAGGCTCCTCCACTTGGTAGCATCATACCGTATCATTCGTCTCTTTATTTTGGCCTGCCCACTGGAACACGAGCTCCATGAAGACAGAGAATTTTGTCTGCTTTGTACTGATGGGTCTCTGGGGCCTGGCGCACAGTTGGCACTCAGTAAATGCATACTGGTGTTGATTGCATCCAGCTCCGGGGTCCACTTCTCTCTGTTCGGTCTGGGCCTGGTCTCCCCAACACCAACGGCTCCCCTCCCACCCCGCTCCCCTCCCCTGCAGATCTGGTTGTGAAGGAACCTCCTATGGTTGGGCCTCCTTTTGGGGGGCTGGGTCTGCCGGGGGTGCAGGGTGCGCAGCACATAGGCGGCTGCCCCAGTCACGAAGGCATACAGCTCCCGGGGGCCGGGCTCGGAGATTCCAGAGGCTGACGGGCCCCGGGGTGCATGGCCAGGGTGATCTGGAGTAGCTCCCCCCAAATCTTTGAGGGGCAAGGAGCAGCCAGGGCTGTAGGTTCAGGGCTGGGGGGTGGGGGACAGGAAGAGAGATGGGCTTTGGGAGGGTGGGTGGGCTCTGCAGGGAAAGGCCCTCCCCGGGCTGGCAGAGGCAGGGCCTGGGCAATTAGAACATCCCTGAGGTTTGAGGCACCTGTAGGTGGGGGTCTGATATAGGAAGGCAAGGGGGCAGGGAGGGGAGGGGTCTTTCTGTGTGTCCCCCAAGGGCCCAATTAGCACATAGTTGGACCTGCGATCTGGGACAGTGCAGTGTAGGTGGGGGGCCAGAGAAAAGCTCCTGGAGATGGCCAATTAAGGGGACAAAGCCCTCATTAGGGAAGCAGGCCAGGAGCAGAGTCAACCGCAGCAATAGCAGTGATTAGCGTGGAGGAGCCATGATTGCAGGCTAGTGGAGGGGCGGTGGGAGGCTTGGGTGCCGGCTGGGAAGGAGGGGAGGTGGCCCCCAGGGGGCATGCCGGGAGCCCCCGCTGTGGGCAGACATCCCACATCCATCCACCCACCTCCAGACCCACTTGCCCGTGCCTCCTTGCCTCCCTCTGCTCCAGGCCTGGCGTCCCGGGGAAACAGCCTCAGAGAGCAGCTTGCCAGTGCCCGAGGTCTTCCAGCCTGCAGGAGGGGCTGGCTTCGGGGGGGAGGGTTGACCCCCAAACCCTGCGTTTCATCTCATACCCGAGCTTCTGAGTGAGCAGGGGAGGGGGGGGACACCTGTGGTATGGGCCTCGCTGCTCAGGTGGGTGACATGGGTGACAGCCAGGCTGTGGCAGGAGCGGAAAAGAAAACATGGGCATGGTTCCCCCCAAGGCATTTCACTGGGGGACTTGGGGGCCCTTGTGTTTCCGGGGGGCTGGGATGTGGCAGGGAGGAGGGGCTGGCTCCTGGGGCTGGGAGTGGGGTCCTCTTGCCTCTGGAGGGTGTTGGCCAGAGTGGGGGAACCTGGTCTCCGCTGGTGCGGGAAGGAGGGAGTGTCTCAGTGTTTGCTCTGAGAAGACTGCATTGGGGGTTTGTGTCGGGAGGTGTATGAGCGTCCTGCGGATGCCCTAACACACTGTCGCAAACCTAGTGGCTTAAAACCATGCACAGGGTCTTCCCTGGTGGCACAGTGTTTAAGAATCCAGCTGCCAGTGCAGGGGAAACAGGTTCGAGCCCTGGTCCGGGAAGATCCCAATTGCCTGTGCGCCACAACTACTGAGCCTGCGCTCTAGAGCCCACGAGCCACAACTACTGAAGCCCACACGCCTAGAGCCCATGCGCTGCAAAGAGAAGCCACCGCAATGAGAAGCCTGTGCACCACAATGAAGTGTAGCCCCTGCTCGCCGCAACTAGAGAAAACCTGCGCACGGCAACAAAGACCCAGCGCAGCCATAAATAAATAAATAAATAAATTTTTAAAAACCCCAAAACCATGCACAGGGACTCTCTCGCAGTTCTGGGGATCAGAAGTCCAAGATGGGTCCCACGGGCTAAAGTCAAGGTGTTGCTTCTGGCAGCTCTAGAGGGAATCTGTTCCCATGCCTTTTCTGGCTTCTAGAGGTCTCCCAAATTCCTTGCCTTGTGGCCCACTCCTCCGTCTTTAAAGTGCATCGCCCTGCCCTCTGCCTCTATTGCCCCATCTCCTTCTGGCCCCGACCCTCCTGTCTCCCTCTTATAAGGACTCACTGCATAATCCAGGATCATCTCCCCCTCTGAAGATCCTTAACTCCACCACACCTACAAAGTCCCTTTCGCCCCAAGTCGCACAGTTGCAGGTTCTGCAGGTTAGGACGTCGGCGTCTTTGAGGCAGGGCACAGAGGGAGAGGCTTGGCCCCAGTGATGGCTCCTCCCGGGCTCCCCTCAAGGCCACGTTAACTGGGCCAGTGGTTGCAGCCACTGAGGCTGAGCCTGGGGCTGCCTCCGGCGCCCCCAGCACGCAGGCAGGGAGAGAGACACAGAACAGCGAGAGCTTCCCCCAGGGTTCCCCAGTGCCTGACACGCTGCACCTCGGTGAGGCCGCCTGCCCCTGGGCACTCACAGGAAGGCATCAGTGTCCCTATTTCCCGAAGGAGAAACTGAGGTCCGGGCACACAGTCACCCAAAGTCACAGGCAGCTGTGCTGGGGGATTTAACCCACATGGGGGAAAAAACCCTTAGGAGGGAAACTAAGAACTTTGTAAAAGCTCTCATAGTTGTTAAATACTAAAGTATATTATTTCTAAGATCTATTATAAATAACCTTTTTGTCCTCCAAATGACCTTGATAAAATTATCAGCAGCAAATTATAAAAGACTCTGGCTCAAGAAGAGAATATACATAGGAGTCCTTCCTCCCACCCCCAGCCAGGCAGCTTGTGGGATCTTAGTTCCCTGACCAGGGATTGAACCTGCACCCTCAGCAGTGAAAGCGCGAAGTCTTAATCACTGGACCGCCAGGGAATTCCCAACATAGGAGTCCTTTTGTTTATATATATATATATTTTTTTTGTTTGTTTGTTTGTTTGTTTGTTTGTTTGGCTGCACCAGGTCTTAGTTGCGGCATGCGGCATCTAGGTCCTTGACCAGGGATCGAACCCGGGCCCCCTTCATTGGGAGCGCAGATATTTAGCCACTTCCACCAGGGAAGTCCCAAGGAGTCCTTTTGAAATGAAAGCTATCAAATGTGATATAGTGTAATGTTAGGGAATAATTTTTAAAAAAACAAAACAAAACTCCTTGCCACCACTTGGGAGATCCTGTGTCCTGATTCCATCTTCCATTACCTCACTGGTAAAACTGGGATAAGAAGGTAGCGCAGAGGGGAAATTCTCCAAGCTCACACAGCGAGGAAGTGGCAAGGCCGGGGTCTGAACTTGAGATAGCATAGGCCCGAGATCAGGCCTTTGCTTCCCAGGCCCGCGCACCATCCAGCAATGCCAAAGGCAGCATCGGCACAGCGGTGGCATCCCGGTGGGCAGTGGCCGTGGCAGAGGCCCAGCCAGGTGCAGGGCTCAGGGTGGGGACCACCAGGCAGAGGTTGCCAGAGGTCCAGTCCCTTGGGAGTGTATTGTGAGCTGCAATCAGTGAGGCCAGTAGCAGCGGGTGGACCAGACGTCAAGGACCACCCATGCGCCTCACCACAGCTGAGGACAGGGCAGCGTGGACACAGGTGTGGGGACGTGACGGGCCCCCTGTGCTCCGCCCCCTGTGACTCTCCGTCTGTCTGTGACTCTCACCAGCTCTGGTGTTGTCTCTCCGTCCCCCTTGCTCTCTCCTCCTCTGCCCCCTGGCTCTCCTGCCCCTCGCTGGGTTGTCTGCAGCCCTCTCCTCTTCACTGTGTCTCTGATGACGCCTCCCACCACTCGTGTGCTTCTGGCTTCTCTCACCGTCTCTGTCCCTTTCACCACCTCTCGAGTGTCTCTCAGACTTTGACTGCCTCTCTGTCTTGGTCTGGGCAGACTCGTGTGTGTGTGTGTGTGTGTGTGTGTGTGTGTGTGTGTGTGTGTGTGACCGTGTGTCCCCTGGACATACGTGTAGTGTTGTGGGTTGGCATGGAAGGTTTCCTGTCCTGTTGCTCTCAGGCCCAGAGGGGAGGGCCCAGGGTCCCTTGGCAAGAGGCTAGGAGGGAGGTCTCTGGAGGATTGGAGGTCAGGACAGGCAGGGGGCCACCCCTGCATGGCTGGGGCATGACCTTTGCTAACCCAGCTCCAGGAGTGGGCTCATCCAAGCCATCAGAAGCCAAGGGCAACATCTGCTGGCCAGCTCTGTCCCACCGCCAGACCAGCCTGGAATACACTGGGGGCCACCGGCCGGCCGGCAGGGTCTGGCCTGGGGATGTTCCACCAGGGGGCGCCAACGTCCCAGGCTGGTGCTGGGACTCCCCGCTGGAGTGTCCTCAAGGTGTGGCCCCCACTTTTGAGCCCTCCTCCCCCTGTTTTCAATCTTGATAAGAGTTGCTCACAGCTCGGGGCTGGCTTCATCTGATGTTTGTTGAGGACCTGCACTTGCAGGTATGAGAAGGTATTCACAGGCTCCTTTCTCCTATCCCAGCCCTTGGAATTGGGGGTAGGTGGGGCGCATGTAATCATTCAACAAACATTTATGGGGACTTCCCTGGTGGTCCAGCGGTTACAACTCTGCGCTCCCAATGCAGGGGGTCGGGGTTAGATCCCTGGTCAAGGAACTAGATCCCGCATGCTGCAACTTAGAGCCCGCGTGCCACAACTAAAAGATGCCGCATGCCACAACTAAAAAAAAAAAAAGAGATCCTACATGCCGCAACGAAAGATCCCGCTCGCTCAAGGAAGATCCTGCGTGCCGCAACTAAGGCCCAGTGCAGCCAAATGAATAAATTTTTTTTTAAAAAAAGCATTTATGGAGCACCTGCTGTGTGCAGAAGCTGCGGATGCAGTGGTGAGCAAGACAAGCACCGTCTGTCCCTGTAGGAGTCTGGGAGGGAGACGTCTGTAAACAAGAAATTATGGTTCTGGATGTGCTGTGAGGATGCTGAGACTGGACAGTAAGTTGGAGGCCGGATGGGGCAGGGGTGCTACTTCAGTTGGAGAGGCCCTCTTTGAGAAGGTTATAATTGTCTTGCAACCTTAATGGAAGAGCTAGCAGCCAGGAGCTTCCCAGTCAGAGGGCACAGCAGGTGCAACGGCCCTGAGGCAGGAGCAAGCTTGAAGGGAGTGAGAGAGGGAGAGCGATGAGAGGAGGTGAAGTCAGAGAAGTGGATGGGGGCCAGACCCGCGGGGCTTTGTAGGCTAGGCAGAAGTTGGGTTATGAGGGCAAGAGTGATGGGGAGCCATGGAGGGTTTGGGACAGAGGTAGTTCCCGGAGCTCAGGGCCCTGCCCCAAACCTCCTTTGCAGGCCTCGCTGACCCTGCCCCTACATCCCTCTCCAGTGTGTGTGTGGGGGAAACTGAGGTGACAGGGCCAGGCTGGGAGCCCAAACAAGGCTTGTCCCTCCTTGCCTCCACCCTGCTATGCTGCAGCACTCTCTTCACCCAGTCCAAGAGGGACTTTGTTCCCCATAAAATTTATTGTAAAAATGTACAGGTGGCAGGTTCCTGGTGTCCCCAGCCCATAACTCAGAGGGGCCAACACTGTCGTATTTGTCTTACATCTTTTCTTCTGAGAAGAGTGATGGACTGAATTGTGTCTTCCCAAACTCATGTGTTGAAGTCCTAACCACCATACCTCAGAATGTGACTGTATTCACAGATAAGGTCTTTAAAGAGGTAATTAAATTAAAATGAGGTCAGTAGAGTGAGCCCTACTCCTATATGACTAGTGTCCCTACAAGAAGAGGAAATTTGGACACAGACAGGTGCAGAGGGGAGACCATGTGAGGACACAGGGAGAAGGTGGCCATCTGCAAGCCAAGAAGAGAGGCCTCAGGAGAAAACAACCCTGCTAACACCTTGATCTTGGACTTCCAGCCTCCAGAATAGTGAGAAAATAACTTTACGTTGTTTAAGCCACCCAGCCTGTGGCACTTTGTTATGGCAGCCCAAGCAAACCAACACAAGAAGTGTATTTGTTATCTGTGCTGCATAACAAATTGCCACAAACACAGTGGTGTAAAACAACGTGCATTAATTTTCTCACAGTCCCCGTGGGTCAGGAGTCCAGGCACCACAGCTGAGCTGGGTCCTTAGCTCAGGGTTTCACAAGGCTGCAATCAAGGTGCAGGCTGAGGTCAGGGTCCTCTTCCAAGCTCGCATGGCAGAATTCATTTCCTTGCATCTGTAGAACCCTTGGAGGCTGGTGTCTTCAAGGCCAGCAGGAGAATCACTGATATTCCACTGCTCTGACCTCTAGACCCAGCTTTAAAGATCTTGCCTGATTTGATCAGGCCCACCCAGGAAAATCTTCTTGTATTAGTCAGGGTTCTCCAGAGAAACAGAACCAATAGGCTCTATCTTTATCTATCTATTTATCTATCAGTCTATCTAGAGAGATTATATATATTACATATAGAAAGAAATCTAGGAAATTCCCTGGTGGTCCAGTGGTTAGGACTCCGCGCTTTCACTGCTGAGGGCCTGGGTTCCATTCCTGGTTGGGGAATTAAGATCCCGCCTGCCACGCAGCCAAAAAAACAAAAAACAAACAGAGGGGTCTGTTTTCCCCACACAGATGGGACCCTGTGAACTGTCCTCCTCCAGGGAGTCTGCCCTAGTTTCCCCCCAGGCTGGGTGAGGGGTCTCCTCTGGCTCCCATGCCCTGGGCAGCCTCCATGGGCTTCTGACGTGCATGTGAGACTCGCTAGATAGGCCTTGGTTGGAGCTGGACCCTGGGGCTGGAGACCCCGGCCTTGCCCCCAGTTAAGTCCCTTCCTGGTTGCAGGAATCACTTCCAGCTCTGTGCCTGGCCAAGAACCTTCAGAGAGCCTTTATTTACTGCCCCGCCAACCCCAGTGAACTGAGGATGATGCCCCTTCCATGTGGAGAGGCCTGGCAGGGCAGGGCAGGCTCGGGCACCCCATGAGAACCCCTAGAGATGCTGGAAAGGAGCATCCTCAGTCTGTGGGAGGCACAGCCTGGCCCCTTGTTTCCTTCTTCCTGGGACAGCTGACAGCTGTGACTTGGGGACTTCTCTTGCCTGCCCCCTACCCTCCCCCACACTTAAAGTGTATCTCTGCTCTTTTTACTCCACTTATGTGAAAAAGGATATTTTATTTTATTTTTTATTTATTTTTTTATTGGAGTAGAGTTGCTTTACACTGCTGTGTCAGTTGCTGCTGTACAGCACAGTGAATCAGCCAGACGTATACATATATCCCCTCTTTTCTGGATTTCCTTCCCATTTAGGTCACCACAGAGCACTGAGTACAGTTCCCTGTGCTCTACAGTAGGTTCTCATTAGTTCTCTATTTTATACATAGTAGTGTGTATATGTCAGTCCCAGTCTCCCAGTTCATCCCACCACCACACCCCACTTTCCCCCTTGTTATCCATACGTTTGTTCTCTACCTCTGTAGGATATTTTATTTTTAGTCTCTGGCCTTGGGAGTCCTGTCTTTGCCCCAGCCACCTCCTCTGGGGGGTTGGGTGAGGGCTGCTCCAGGGAGAGGTGTCCCCAACCCCAATCCTCTCTTCTCCAGTGAGTGCAGGCTGTGCTGTCACCAAGGTGTTGGACTGAGTGGCCAAAACCAGAATCGAATGTCCACACAGCAGGACAACCCCCACTTCTAGAGGGAAGGGAGGCTGGCCGAAAGGCTCAGGTGTCTGGGGTCCAGGAGCACTAGTGGGGGCACGGTGAGTGGGACCTGAGCCCCCTCCACACTCTGTAATCAGAGTGGGCAGGGCCCAGACTCTGGTCCTGGATGAGCCACTTTGGAGCTGGAGTGCCCCAGAAGCCTGGCACACGTCCCCCACTACCTGGAGTGTGGCTGGTAGGGATGGGTGAGGGAGAGTGGAGAAGAGGGAAGGGCCAGGCTCCCCAATTCCTACCAGGGTTTCTCCTCTCCTTCGACTACTTCCTTGGGATGGGGGTGCAGACCTTGCCAATCCTTTTGGCTGGGATGGGGGTAAATGCAGAGACACCCCCACGTGCACACAGGGCTTGTGGGACGTGAGTGACAACCTTGGGCCCAGGGAAGTGCTGGGTAGGTAGTCTTGGCCACCTTCAAAGACTGCAGTGCCCACTCCCATCCCTGTCCCCCATGGGAAGAATGGTTCACCTGGCTGGCAAGGCAGGGGGCTCAGAGGGACTGGGGCTGGATGGGATGCCTGATCTAGTGGGAGGGGTTGGGAAAAGTACCTGGGGCGGGGTGTTGTTGGCCAGAAATAAGAATGCCTGGGGGGACTTCCCTGCCAGTCCAGTGGTTAAGACTCTGCGCTTCCACTGCTGGGGGCGTGGGTTCAATCCCTGGTGTTTGATCCCCGATCAGGGAACTAAGATCCCGCGTGCTGTGTGGCGCGGCCAAAAAAAAAGGATGCCTGGGGACTGGACAGGCATATGTCCAGATGTTTGCTTAGTCCCACATCAAGCCTTCACCCACTGCCCCAGCTCTAGACATGCCCCCACGCCCATCTCTCCTGCTGTATTTTTTCTCTGAGACGCTTAGCAGCACATAGCATGGGATACGTGTTATTTATTTATTTATTTATTTTATTTATTTATTTTTAACATCTTTATTGGGGTATAATTGCTTTACAATGGTGTGTTAGTTTCTGCTTTATAACAAAGTGAATCAGCTATACATATACATATGATCCCATATCTCTTCCCTCTTGCTTCTCCCTCCCTCCCACCCTCCCTCTCCCACCCGCCCAGGCGGTCACATAGCACTGAGCCGATATCCCTGTGCCATGCGGCTGCTTCCCACTAGCTATCTACCTTACGTTTGTTAGTGTGTATATGTCCATGACCCTCTCTCGCCCTGTCACAGCTCACCCTTCCCCCTCCCCATATCCTCAAGTCCGTTCTCCAGTAGGTCTGTGTCTTTATTCCTGTCTTACCCCTAGGTTCTTCATGACATTTTTTTTTCTTCTTAAATTCCATACATATGTGGTAGCATACGGTATTTGTCTTTTTCTTTCTGACTTACTTCACTCTGTATGACAGACTCTAGGTCTATCCACCTCATTACAAATAGCTCAATTTCGTTTCTTTTTATGGCTGAGTAATATTCCATTGTATATATGTGCCACATCTTCTTTATCCATTCATCCGATGATGGGCACTTAGGTTGTTTCCATCTCCGGGCTATTGTAAATAGAGCTGCAATGAACATTTTGGTACATGACTCTTTTTGAATTTTGCTCTTCTCAGGGTATATGCCCAGTAATGGGATTGCTGGGTCATATGGTAGTTCTATTTGTGGTTTTTTAAGGAACCTCCATACTGTTCTCCATAGTGGCTGAACCAATTCACATTCCCACCAGCAGTGCAAGAGTGTTCCCTTTTCTCCACATCCTCTCCAGCATTTATTGTCTCTAGATTTTTTGATGATGGCCATTCTGACTGGTGTGAGATGATATCTCATTGTAGTTTTTTGTTGTTGTTGTTGTTGTTTTTTCATTGTAGTTTTGATTTGCATTTCTATAATGATTAACGATGTTGAGCATTCTTTCATGTGTTTGTTGGCAGTCTGTATATCTTCTTTGGAGAAATGTCTATTTAGGTCTTCTGCCCATTTTTGGATTGGGTTGTTTGTTTTTTTGTTATTGAGCTGTATGAGCTGCTTGTAAATTTTGGAGATTAATCCTTTGTCAGTTGCTTCATTTGCAAATATTTTCTCCCATTCTGAGGGTTGTCTTTTGGTCTTGTTTATGGTTTCCTTTGCTGTGCAAAAGCTTTGAAGTTTCATTAGGTCCCATTTGTTTATTTTTGTTTTTATTTCCATTACTCTAGGAGGTGGGTCAGAAAGGATCTTGCTGTGATTTATGTCATAGAGTGTTCTGCCTGTGTTTTCCTCTAAGAGTTTGATAGTTTCTGGCCTTACATTTAGGTCTTTAATCCATTTTGAGCTTATTTTTGTGTATGGTGTTAGGGAGTGATCTAATCTCATACTTTTACATGTATCTGTCCAGTTTTCCCAGCACCACTTATTGAAGAGGCTGTCCTTTCTCCACTGTACATTCCTGCTACCTTTATCAAAGATATGGTGTCCATATGTGCGTGGGTTTATCTCTGGGCTTTCTATCCTGTTCCATTGATCTATCTCTCTGTTTGTGTGCGCATAGCATGGGATGCGTGTTATTTATTATGTCTTGTTTATTGCCACCCTTCACCCCCTGTAGATTTTGTAAACTCACTGGGACCGAACTTTTGTTGCCCCCTCCCAAGCCCCCGTTGCTATATCCCAGCTCCTAGGGCAAGATCTGGGGAGGGTCCTGGGTAAGGACTGAGAGTCTGGACACTACAGAATCTGGACTGGGTGCCTCTGATAACTTTCTATGATATCTGTGTCAGCTGCAGAGGACTCCACATACAAGGCTCCATGAGAGGTCCAGCTCAGGGATGGATGGGGGGACAACTCCTCTTCCCGGCCGTGTCCCTGGAGAGCCAGACACGGTGTTAGCGTCCCATCACTCACACCACAGGGCTGTCACTGCTGTCTTGAAAATGAGCCTGTCAAATCTGCACTTTTTTTTTTCCTCCCCAAAGAGGCACCAGGCCCCGAGAGCGGGAGCCAGTTGCTCATAAGGGATCCTCCCTCCATCCCCAAGCCTCTGTTAGCGACCAGAGCCTGATGTGTTGCGGAGCCTTGGATACAGACCCCAGGGGGCAGGGCCTGCAGGTCTCTCCTCTTCCTAGCTTTCCCCTCTTTACTCCTTAACAGCTCAGAATTCTCCTCAGGTGTCCCTCCCCCACCCCACCCCCGCCCCGCCGCCCCCAGTGCCTCTGGCAGCTTCGTTTCTGGCAGGGGAGGTGAAAGCTGAAGTGAGAGGAACGTTTGGGCTGAGCTGGAAGCCAAGGGTTTTATATGCATGAATTCACTGCAGATTTCATAAAGACCCTGCCGGGCATCACGCCTGAGTCCCAGCCTGCCTGGGGGCCTTGGGAAACTGTATGGGAGGCTGTAAAAAGTCGCTCATTCAACAGAGTGCCGTCTGCTTCTGATTAAGCCCCTTGTTGGTTGTTGGGGACACCTGGGTGGCAAAGTCAGACCCCATCCGTCTGTCCTAGAACAGAGATGAGTGCCGCTGAGCATATAATGGGACCCCACCTAGCATAGGGGCTTTCCGGTAGTTGAGAAGGGACGCGGTAAGGGTAGCTGTCAGGCTGAAGAGGGTTGCCTTGGAATAGTGGTTCTCAACCAGGGGACCTGCAGCCAGGTCTGGAGACGGCTGTCATAACGTGTGGTGGAGGGGAGCCGGGTGGCGAGGAGGGCTGTTGGCCTCTAGTGGGTTAGGGTTAGGCCACTATGCTGCTAGCCACCCTACAAGGCACAAGACAGCCCCCACAGTAAAGAAAGACCCGCCCAAATGTCACCAGTGCCATGGTTGAGAAACTAGTTGGATGACTCGCAGAAAAGTCAGTTTGACTTAGAGGCCGAGGCTGGTGAGAGCTGAACATGGAAGGAGGGAGAGGGGATTCAGGACAGCCCCGTTTTCCCCTAAGCCCCCAGGCTGCGAAGGAGGCAGGGGTCCCTGGTGCCCTGGGCAGCCCCCTGCATAGCAGGGCCCAGTTTCCCCAACAGTCGCACTAGCGAGAATGCAACAGACGCCCGGGAACCGCAAGCACGTGGTACCTTTGCGGGGCAGGAAGCACTGCGGGCCTCAGTTTCCCCAACGGGGGAAAAAATGGGAGCCCCGAGGGCCTGGTCGTGGGGCCAGGCCAGGAGTGACCACATCCCTGGTGGGCGACGCCTGCTCGGGAACCGCGCCGCGGGAGAGGATTCTACCACAGACGAGAGGGAGTCGATGCTAATAAAGGGGAACGTGCGACCCTGCGTCCCAACCCAGTTTTCCCCGGCCTTAGGCCGACTCCCGCGACCGCCGCAAGGCCCGAGTGGTCGGGGTCCCGACAGTACTACAACTCCCAAGATGCCTCGCGCCGCCGACGCCAGGAAGGGCCGCCACAGCCGGCGGCCAATGGGGGGTACGGAGGCGGGGCCTCTGCGCACGTGGCGTTCTGACGCACTGACGGCGACGTCGGGGTTTGTGTGCGCGAGAGGCCGCCGATAAAGGTTGGGTGCCTCGCGCCGGGGGCCGTTGGGAGGGAGCGTGTCCCCGCCCCCTCCCCGGCCCCCACTCCTACACCGCCGCTGCAGGGGCCCCGCCTTCCCATCGATCCCCGCGGGAAGGCCCTGGGTCTCCCCAGCTCATTCCCCGGTCGGGGCCGCAGGTGAGAGACCGGAGGGGAGGGGGTGGGGGAGGGACCGGAGGGCGGAGACGTTGGGGAAACGGCGAACGTGAAACCGGAAGGGATGCCTTAAAGGGAAGGGCGCTACTTCACCTCCGACTTTTGTCCGCCGGGCCGGCTTCGACTCTTTAAAGGGCAAGGGGCTGCTTTTTAAAGGGGCGGGGCAGGTTGTGCAGTTTATAAAGAGCTTCCCGCTTCCATCACCCCCCGCCTCCCACCCCCCGAGAATAAATTGTCTCTTTAAAGGTCGGTGACAGTGTCCCAGGTACTGAAAGAAAAGCTTCTGAATCCTAGTGGCTTCAAAGCAGTCCCTAGTTTAGCTCAGAGAAGGTGAAGATGGTTGTGCAGGAGCAGGATGCTCTTAAAGGGGAAGTCGGGCCTGATTGGAAGGGTGTGGCCCGGCCTTTTGAAGAGTGTGCTCTTTACCAGATAAGATGGGTCCCGGCTCTTTCAGAGCACGGATGTCTCCTGTTTAAGGAATGCCGGCCCTCTGAAAGACACGTGCAGCTTCCTGGGGTAGCCTCTTAAAAGGATTTGCTTATATTTTAAAGGGGACGCTCATCTTTTTAAAGGGAATCTTTACGGCTTGTGCAAAGGGATGCCCAGCTTTCTTTCATTCAAGATATGTTCACTGAGTACTCACTCTGTGCCAGATATTATTCTAGGCGCTGGGATGCAACAGTGAACAAGATGCCACTAGCATCTAGTGGACCGGGGCCGGGGATACTGCTAACCAACTTGCAATGCAGGAAACAGCCCCCTGTCCAGCTCCAATATCAACAGTGCTGATGCTGGGAAACTCTGATTATAAAGTAGGTTAGAAGGTGATAAGCCCTATGAAGAGAAAAAATAAGTCAAGGAAAGAGAATGCGGCATGCTGGGAAGGGTTGCAGAGTTAGGTAGGGTGGTCAGGGAATAATTCCCCAAGATGACATTTCAGCAAAGACTTGGAGGTGAGGGAGGGAGCTTACTGGATATTGGAGGAAAGAGGGTACTAGGCAGGGGCCTGTGTGGGCCCCCAGGTGGGAGTGGGCATGCCTGACCCGGCCCTGTGACCATGGTGCTCTGAGGGTTGGAGAGGCTAGCAGGACAGTCAGGGAGGGAAGGAAGCCATAAGCCGTGGGAAGTCTGAAGTTTCTTGTAAGGGGTTCGTTTTCTGCTCTCAAATGGGAGCAGTGGAAGGCTTTAGCACAGAGGAATGAAATGGTCTGTCTGTGTTGGCAGTTTCCATTCAGCCTCTGTGTTGGGAACAGACTGGGGTTAGGAAGAGTAAGGGTGGAAACTAGGAGAGCTGTCAGAGGCTGTTGCAGTTGCCCAGGAGGGAGATGTTGGTGCCCTAGGAAAAGGTGGTAATGAGGGACTTGGTGGGAAGTGGCCAGAATCCAAGGATGCTCCTGCTCGAATAGGGGAATCGGCTGACAGACTGGTCATAGAGAGTGAGAGAAAAAGAGGAGGTGAGGATGCCCTGGGACTTATTCTTGCCTGAGCAAGAATAAAGGTGTTTTTGGAGATGGAGCAGACTGGGAGTGAAAGAGATATTTGTGGGGGACAGAGAGGGGAGAGAGCAGGAGCAAAAACTGGACTTAGGTTTTGGGCATGTTAAGTTTGAGTTGTCCATTAGGCATCCAAATGGCATAGTCTAGCAGGGGTGTAGGTTTCAAAGGACAGGTATCAAGTGGAGATCAATTTTGGAATTGTCCAATTTATAGATTGTGAAGTCCCAGGAGTGGGTGAGGGCTTCCAGGGAGAGTGTGGATACAGAATAGGAGGGTTGACAGAGCCCTGGACTCTCCTACATTCACAAGTAGGACTAGCACCCGAAACTGAGAAGGGTGGCAGGTGAGGAGCGCGGTATCCCAGAAGCCAAGGGGACTGGTTTAAGGAGAGAGAGAATAAGGCGTCCATTGACCACTGAGCAGAGACCACTGGATTTAGCAACTAGGAGGCCATGAGTGGAGGGGGCTGGGGGAGGATCTGATTGACAGGGTTTGAGATGGGAAAGAGCATGTATTGATGGCACTTTTAAGTTGCTTTGCTGCAAGGAGACAGAGAGAAATGAGGCCATAGCTGGAGGAGGAAGTGGGGCGAAGGGTTTTTGTTTTTTTAAAGATGGGAGGGCTTCCCTGGTGGTGCAGTGGTTAAGAATCCGCCTGCCAATGCAAGGGACATGGGTTCGAGCCCTGGTCCAGGAAGATCCCACATGCTGCGGAGCAACTAAGCCCATGTGCCACAACTACTGAGCCTGTGCTCTAGGGCCTGCGAGCCACAACTACTGAGCCTACGTGCCACAACTACTGAAGCCCACGCGCCTAGAGCCCGTGCTCCACAACAAGAGAAGGCACCGCAATGAGAGTACCGCACACCGCAACGAAGAGTAGCCCCTGCTCGCCACAACTAGAGAAAGCCCGTGCACAGCAACGAAGACCTAACGCAGCCAAAAAAATGTTTTTAAAAGTTACAAAGATGGGAGACCTGGCTTGTGGGTACACTGATGGGAACGGTCCAGGAGATGAGGAGAATCACTGTAGGTGGGAAGTCAGAGCCTTTAGGCCCAGAAGTAGGCAGGTGGGAGGGGGTAGTGCAGGGTTTCTCAACCTCAGCACCACTGGCATTTTGAACTGATTGTTCTTTGCTGTTTGGGGTTGGGGGTGGTGCTGTAGTGTGCATCGTAGGACGTTGAGCAGCATCCCTGGCCTCTGCCCACTAGATGCCAGGGGCATCTGCTCCTCCAGTCGACAGCCAGATAACCAGAACAGTCTCCAGGCATTGCCACATGTCTGCTGGGGTGGAGGGCGTGGTGGTGGTGGTCGAGGGAGCTTCCACTGCCCCATGAGAGCCACCAGTGTAGTTGTTGGAAGATGGGAATGTTCTCTTCTGGTTGCTTTTATTTTCTCAGCGACAAGATCAATGGCAGGGTCACCTGCTAAGAGCAAGAGGGGATAGGAGAGAGATTTGAGGCAAGTATCACCTGGTGGGGTGGGTGAGTGGACCAGAGAAATGCAGCATGAGCAGTGCAGGGTGTTGGGGAAGGAGCTTTGAGATCCTTGGGCATGAATGCAAAAGGAGGCTGAGGCCAGCCAGTTTCCAGTCACCAGCAGCATCTGTGCTGTATAAGGGGGGCAGTGAGGGTGTGGATGAGGGGGCGGAGGATGCAGAGCCCACAGGATCAATGGGTGGTAGATATGGTTGAACCTAGGGGTTCTGGGTTAGGGTCCCAAGAGGGAGTGGCGGAGCAGGATGAGTGGCGGTGGAGAGCGGATGCTCACAGAGGCTTTGTCTGTAGTGAAAGGTTTGGGGGATGGCAGCGGAAGCGGGTATTGAGGCAGGATGGGGAGGAGGTCTTTAGAGGGACCAGAGGATCCAAAGCGCGTGCTAGAGACCCCAGCCTTCTTCAAAGACACTGCCTGTCTCTAGAGGGGCTGAACATAGCCGGAAAGGCAGCACCTGGCCTCATAAAGGCCACATCCAGTGGTCCAGCCTCCTGGAGGAGATGGCTGGCATGGTGGTGGTGGGGGGTAACCAGCTCTTCCCAATTTGCCATAAGTTTCCCTTTTAGCACCCAAAGCCTTCCATCGTGGGAAGCCTCTCCAGCCAGAGCTGACCTGGACTCTAGGAAGCCGTAATCCTAAGGGATGTGTCCCGTGCCTCTTACAGAGCCAGCCCATGGGTTTGGGGTTGAGATAACCCGGTGTGTGGGCGGAGGTGGGGGGACCACCCGCCCTCGCCTGACCCAGAATCCCTCCTCAGGTGTGATGGTCGGCTCCCACGCGGACATGGCGCCGGCCTCTACCGCAGAGGGGGCCGGGGAAAAGCCGGGCCCCGCAGCTCCTGCCCCCACGGCCCAGTATGAGTGTGGGGAGTGCGGCAAGTCCTTCCGGTGGTCGTCCCGGCTCCTGCACCACCAGCGCACGCACACGGGCGAGCGTCCCTACAAGTGCCCCGACTGCCCCAAGGCCTTCAAGGGCTCCTCGGCCCTGCTTTACCACCAGCGGGGCCACACGGGCGAGCGGCCCTACCAGTGCCCCGACTGCCCCAAGGCCTTCAAGCGCTCGTCGCTGTTGCAGATCCACCGCAGTGTGCACACTGGCCTGCGGGCCTTCACCTGCGGCCAGTGCGGCCTGGCCTTCAAGTGGTCGTCCCACTACCAGTACCACCTGCGCCAGCACACGGGCGAGCGGCCCTACCCCTGCCCAGACTGCCCCAAGGCCTTCAAGAACTCGTCCAGCCTGCGGCGCCACCGGCATGTGCACACGGGTGAGCGGCCCTACACCTGCGGCGTGTGCGGCAAGAGCTTCACGCAGAGCACCAACCTGCGGCAGCACCAGCGCGTGCACACGGGCGAGCGGCCCTTCCGCTGCCCGCTCTGCCCCAAGACCTTCACACACTCGTCCAACCTGCTGCTGCACCAGCGCACCCACGGCAGCGCCGCCGCCCCCGCCGCGGGCGCCGCCCCCGCCCCTCCGCCGCGGGAGCCCGGCGGCAAGGTCTTGGTCTCAGAGGCCTACCTACAGCGGCCCCTCCAACCCCCCAGCCCGCCGGCGCCCCCGCCGCCCGCGCCCCCGCCCGTGGTGCCCGAGCTCTTTCTGGCCGCGGCCGAGACCACGGTGGAGCTGGTGTACCGCTGCGACGGCTGCGAGCTAGGCTTCGGTAGCGAGGAGTTGCTCTTGGAGCACCAGCCCTGTCCCGGGCCGGAGGCGCCGCCCCCGCCCGCGGACGCGCCCTCGGAGCCGCGGAAGGCCGACCCTCCCCCGCCGCCCTCACTGTCCCCGCCGTCCCCCCTGCCGCAGCCCCCTCCCGCCGCCTCTGCCCCTGGCTTCGCCTGCCTCCCCTGCGGGAAGTCCTTCCGGACGGTGGCCGGCCTCTCCCGCCACCAGCACAGCCACGGGGCGGCCGGCGGGCAGGCGTTCCGCTGCGGCAGCTGTGACGGCGCCTTCCCGCAGCTGGCCAGCCTCCTGGCGCACCAGCAGTGCCACGTGGAGGAGGCAGCGGCCGGGCGCCCGCCCCCCCAGGCCGAGGCTGCCGAAGTCACCTGTCCCCAGGAGCCGCTCGCCCCCGTCCCCGCCCCGCCCGCTCCCGCGCCCGCCCCGGCTTCCGCGGAGCGACCCTATAAATGCGGCGAGTGCGGCAAGGCCTTCAAGGGCTCATCGGGGCTGCGCTACCACCTGCGGGACCACACGGGCGAACGGCCCTACCAGTGCGGCGAGTGTGGCAAGGCCTTCAAGCGCTCGTCGCTGCTGGCCATCCACCAGCGCGTGCACACCGGCCTACGGGCCTTCACCTGCGGCCAGTGCGGCCTTACCTTCAAGTGGTCGTCGCACTACCAGTACCACCTGCGGCTGCACTCGGGCGAGCGGCCCTACGCTTGCGGGGAGTGCGGCAAAGCCTTCCGCAACACGTCGTGCTTGCGGCGCCACCGGCACGTGCACACGGGCGAGCGGCCCCACTCCTGCGGCGTGTGCGGCAAGAGTTTCGCCCAGACCTCCAACCTGCGGCAGCACCAGCGCGTGCACACGGGCGAGCGGCCCTTCCGCTGCCCGCTCTGCCCCAAGACCTTCACACACTCGTCCAACCTGCTGCTGCACCAGCGCACGCACTCGGCCGAGCGCCCCTTTGCCTGCCCCATCTGCGGCCGCAGCTTTGTCATGGCCGCCTACCTGCAGCGGCACCTGAGGACGCATGCCCCGGCCAATGCCGCTTCTGGCCCCGCAGCCCCCGGCGCCGGCCCCCAGCCCCCTGCCCCACTGGCTGCCGCCCCAGCCCCGTCCGCCACCCAAGATGTCCACGTTCTACCCCACCTCCAGGCCACACTCTCCCTAGAGGTGGCAGGAGTCACGGCCCAGGCCCCGCCCCCTGGCCCAGCAGCCCCCAACTCCCAGACGTTTCTCCTGGTGCAGACTGCTCAGGGCCTCCAGCTGATCCCCAGCAGCGTCCAGCCCCCCACACCCCCGCCTCCCCCCGCCCCCCCCAAGCTCATCTTGCTGCCCTCCTCCAGTACTGGTGGTGGGGGCAGCGGTGCAAGGCAGGGCCCACGGGCAGTGGGGAAAGCTGGGCAGGGGGCTGGAGTAGTCTGGCTGCCAGGCCCTGGGGGGCTAGGGGTGCAGGGAGGGAGCAACACCGGGGCCAGCGCGGGAGCGCAGAGCCTCATAGTTCTGCAGAATGTGGGGGCTGGGGAGGCAGGGCCACAGGAAGTGAGCGGGGTCCAGCTCCAACCCCTTCGGCCAGCCCCGGAACTGACCACGGTCCAGCTCCAGCCGGCCCCGGAGGTGACCACGGTCCAGCTCCAGCCGGCCCCAGAGGTGACCACGGTACAGCTCCAGCCGGCCCAGGAGGTGACCACGGTACAGCTCCAGCCTGTAACGGGTCAGCTGTCCAATTCCAGTGGGGGAGCCGTCACCACTGAGGCGCCTAATCTGCTGGTGGTTCAGAGTGGGGCAGCGGAGGAGTTGCTGGCGGACCCCGGCCCGGGGGAGCCCGGTGACGGTGAGGCCAGCACTGGTGTGGTCCAGGATGTGCTCTTTGAGACGCTGCAGACGGAGGAGGGGCTGCAGAGTGTCCTGGTGCTGAGCGGGGCTGATGGGGAGCAGACCCAGCTGTGTGTGCAGGAGGTAGAGACCTTACCCTCGGGGCTGGCTGAGCCGCCAACCCCTGGCCCAACGGGACAGAAACTGCTCATTATCCGCAGTGCCCCGGCCACCGAGCTGCTGGAGAATGGCAGCGTTGGGGGAGGCGCCGCTGCGCTGCAGCTGCTGGCCCCACCACCACCTGGCCCAGGCTCTGCTCCCGCGGGCGTCCCTGCGGCTCCTGCCTCCCAGATGGTACAAGTGGTCCCTGCAGGAGCTGCACCTGGGGGCATGACCCCACAGGGCCTACCCTCCATCCAGTTTGTCCAGACTCTGCCCGCAGTCCAGCTGGTGCACACGTTTTGAGTAGAACCACTGGTACCCCTTCCCGCCCCACACAGAGACCCCGACTCACTGTCAGCCTGGGCTGGGCTGAGCTGGGGGGAGGGGAACTGCAGGCTGGGCTTGCTAATAAAGACCAGAATCTCCGCTCCTGTGTTCTGTTTTATTTGTGGTTTGGGAGATCACTGTCATGGCCATAGCCACCACTTGGGAACTTGGAGTCTCATGTCTTGCTTCCTGGTTCGCAGGTGACTTGCTTTGCGTCTTGGGGCCAGCCACTTCTCCTATGTGGGCTCTGTTTATCCTTTTTAAAAAAGGGATGCAACGGTCACTATATGGGGGAGGCGTTGGAATCTAGAATCCTGGTTCTGCCACTTGTTCTCTGTAAGTCACCCCACCCCTCCTCTCACGGAAAAATGGGTGGGTGGGAATGCCCATTCCGAATGTCACTGAGAGCCGGGGTGGGTTGGTTTGGGGTGGGGCAGTTTGGGAGCCAGTGGGCTCAAGATGCTGACGCGGCCCCTCCCGCGAAGGCCCTGGAACCTAAGAGAACCACTGAGTTCACCGCCCCGCCCCCACCCCCTGCGCTCAGGTTGCTTAGGAACCAGGGGACGTCGGGAAGCAAGCGTGCGTTCAGCGCGCGACCGGTAAGTACCGCTCCCCGCCCCCACCCCGCCGGGTCCCCCGCTGCCATCCCCAGCCCCTTCCCCCGCCAGCGTCCTACAGGCCCCCTTTCTCTGTTGCTCCTCCCCTTGCAGGGTTGCCGCTCCCCGCCTTAGTCCATTCCCAGCCCACGCCCAAACTCTCCCCCCACCCGCTGCCAGAAGGTTGGCAACAGTTGCTAAGGCCGAGAGCAGGCACCGCCCCGCCCCGAGTGCGCTAGTCTGACGTCACTTCCGCCGACGACCCCCTTCTCAACCCTGCTCCCCCCGCACCTTGTCAAAAGCGAAGCGACCCACAGAGGTGCTTGCAAGTCCTTGTTCCTGCGACAGACGCCCTTCGGGGGCGATTGGGGCAGAGAGGCTCTGGGCACTGGGGGGTGGGGAGCGGGGTCCATTTTCTGCCCGTGGGGGTAGTTTCGCTCACCCCCAGGGACGCCCCGGAACCTGGAAGGGAGCCCGGTGTTGGCAGGTGTTGGCGTGCACCGGGCATTTAGGCGTAGATCGCTGGACACCACTGGGGGCCGGGGGGCACCCCGAGAGACTTTAGAAAGGTCGATGGGTTGACGGGGAAGCTTGTCCTGTCTCGGACCTCTCTTGGGACCTGACCTGGGACATACTGTTGCGTGATCCGCAGCTCTGGGGCGCTTTGGGGACGAGAGGTGCCCTCCTGACGCTGACCGGCTTGTTTTCGCCAGGTGCACGCCTGCTCCCTTGGGGGCGCGGGAGCCTGGGGGCTGCCATGGCCCCCAGCCACCTGTCGGTGCGGGAGATGAGGGAAGATGAGAAACCCTTAGTGCTGGAGATGCTGAAGGTGAGAGCGGGCCGGGGCGCCAGTGAGCCTGGGAGGGTGGGGTGGAGGGTACCAGTGAGGGGGGGCCGGGACACCAGTGAACCTGGGAGGGGACGGGGACACCTGTGAGCCTGGGAGGGGGCGGGGACAGAATGAGGGGATACCAATGAGCCTGGTGGGGCGGGGACACCAGTGAGTCTGGGGGAGGGTACCAGGGAGGGGGGGCCTGGACACCAGTGAGCCTGGGAGGGGGCGGGGACAGAATGAGGGGGCACCAATGAACATGGGGGTGGGGCGGGGACACACCACGGAGCCTGGGAGGGGGCAGGGGCGGCATTTTGAGTGGCTTCAGTCACCTTCCTGAGCCAGCCGTGACCCCCCGGCGAGCAGTCTTTTGCTGCTCCTAAGAGGGCCCTTGGGCCCTCCTCTGTCTAGTTCTTTCTCCCTACCCTGGGGATCAAAAAGCGTTTTCACCGCTGTAGGGCTGACACACCAACTCCTTCCCTATCCTCCGCACTTCCAGTCTTCCCTACGCCCCAGCCTCCTGCTTTTCAAAGTAGAGCCCTTGGGCCTCAGCCTGGCACTCGAGGACGCCCCAGGCGCCCCTCCAGCTTTCTCTCTTGCTTGGGTCAGCTCCTCCATCCAGCCTCCCCTGATGCCTGCCTCTCCACTGAAGTGGGAGCCCTCACAGTTCCTAATTCACTAGCTCACTCATTCAGAGCCCAGTGTGCCAGCCATGTGGTCCTGGACCCTCCGCCACAGGCCTCAGCTCACTGCCTTCCTTTCTCCTCCGGCAACCCTGGCCCCGGATCCCTCCTGGGCAGGGCCTGCCTCCTCCCTGCCCCGTTCCTGCTGCCCACGGGAGCCCCCCCACTCTGACTGCTCCTCCTGCCTGCAGGCTGGTGTGAAGGACACAGAGAACCGCGTGGCCCTCCACGCCCTGACGCGGCCACCGGCCCTGCTCCTCCTGGCGGCAGCCAGCAGCGGCCTGCGCTTCGTCCTGGCCTCTTTCGCCCTGGCCCTCCTCCTGCCCGTGTTCCTGGCCGTGGCGGCCATGAAGCTGGGCCTGCGGGCCCGGTGGGGCTCGCTGCCCCCGCCGGGCGGGCTGGGGGGGCCCTGGGTGGCAGTGCGGGGCTCAGGGGATGTGTGCGGGGTCCTGGCCCTGGCCCCAGGCTCCAGCGCTGGAGACGGGGCCCGGGTCACCCGCCTCTCTGTGTCTCGCTGGCACCGCCGCCGAGGCGTGGGCAGGCGGCTGCTGGCCTTTGCCGAATCCCGGGCTCGAGCCTGGGCGGGCGGCATGGGGGAGCCCCGGGCCCGGCTAGTGGTCCCGGTGGCCGTGGCAGCGTGGGGCGTGGCCGGGATGCTTGAGGGCTGTGGCTACCAGGCCGAGGGGAGCTGGGGTTGCATGGGCTACACGCTGGTGAGGGAGTTCAGCAAGGAACTATGACGCCAGACGCTGGAGGAAGGAAAACCAGCGCTTAGTGAGCACCTACGGTGTGCAGACACTTTCACACCGTCCTTCCATGAATCCCCAGCCCACCCAGGGCCCAGAAACTGAGGCCTGCAGAGGGCAAGAGACCCCACCACAGCCTGACGTCTGTCTGTAATGTTTGAACTTCTCAGAGAGGTCGGCCCATCTAACCCCTGCCTCAGATTCTGTCTGCACTGAGAAGTCTCCCCATCTGCCTGTCTGTCAAGCCTGTGCCGTTTGTGCTATGAGCCTGGGAGAGACGTGGGGCAGGAGGAGAGGAGGCCGAGCAAGCCTGCCCCCCACCCCGACCAGGGTTAGGACTTAAGCAGGGGCACCCCAAACCGGGACAAGGCCCCCAGGGAATGGGGTGGGGCTTGATGCTGTGCTTGGAGTGGGTGAGGCTGCAGAGGCAGAGAGGGTGAGGGGCGCCTCTGCAGGGGAGGGTCGTCTGCCTGGAGAGCCCCAGGGGAGGGAGGGGGGTGGTGGGCACAGTGCTGCCCTCCCGGCCAGCCCCTCCCCGGGAAGGTGAGAGCCCAGAGGGGCAGGCAGACCCATCTGGTTTTTAACACCCGTTTGTTAATAAAGCCTGAAACTGCTGTTTGCCTGTCTCCCTCTCTCTGATGCCTTTTCCAGTCTGTCTCCGAGGCCCCCCTTCCGTCTGGCTCCTCCTTCCCCGAGGTTGACATTAATTGTTGGCAGCGGGGGTGCTGGACTGGGGGCAGGGGAGGCAATGAGCTCAAGGCAGCCCTGCTCCCTGCCAGCCCTCTGACTCAGGCTCCCCATTACCGAAGTTTTTCCGCCTCACAGCTGCTTAGTGCAGAGAGAGAGAGAGAGAGAGAGAGAGAGAGAGTGTGTGTGTGTGTGTGTGTGTGTGCGTGCGTGTGTGTAGTCGCCCTCCCCTACCCAAGCCTTGACCCTTGGTTCCCCAACCCCTGACCCCAGTTTCCTCGGGAGACACGCAAGTTCAACCACGGCTCCCTCAGACAGGAGGTTGGGGACTTTTGCGTGCAGATCCACCGGGGGGGATGGAGAGGGGAGTTTCTCTGTCTCTTTTCCCAATCCAGGAAGTTCTTCCTGGTGTCTGGCTGCAAGCCCTCTTGCTGCACCAGGAGCCCCACTTGTGCCAGGTCCCCAACCCCGGCATCTGATGTGAATCCATCCTTGATGCTCTCTGGTCCCAGCACGCTTCCCTGGCTGGACAAGAGAGGAGGCAGATGGGTGGGCACCCCACCCGTGCACCCCTGTCCCCCAGCGTACGCCCCTGCCTGGATGCTTCCCTGCAGCCTGCTGCCCCCAGGCCGGCTCCCCAGTGGGTGTTTGCAGTTGGACACCCTCCCTGCTGCCTGCCACCGCCCTCCTCCCCAGGCCTCAGCCGCCGGCCAGCCCCCTCCCCGCCCCCCCCTCCCGTCCCCTGCTGCCTCCTCAGCAACCTCTCCTCCTCCTGGCAGAGCGTCCAGCCCCTGCCTGCTCCTCCCCAGGTCCCAGGCGCCTCTGGCAGGAGCCTCCCTCTCTCCCTCCCTCCCCCCCTCCCTTGGCCGCTAGCTCCTCCCCTCTCCTGCTCCTCTCCCCATTCACCCCATCCCTGCCCCGACTCTGCAGACATGAGGGTCTTGGCCTGCCTCCTCGGTGAGTGACCCTTCTCCTCGGGGACTCGGGCCTGGGCCCCACCCTCTGACCCCTGAGCTCACCCACTGGAGAGCCTCAGACTTCCAGGGCCTCATCCCTGTTGCTTGGGGGATACAGGACATCTGGCCCTCCCTTGCCTGATCCCCCAGGGACCCAGCCTCTGGCACCGCCGTCCTACCCTCTTAGGAGCCCCAGAGACCTACCTCCTACCCCCCCACCCCCGCCCCACCAGCCCTGATCCTGTGGGGGGTCACCCATCATTTGACCTTTAGTCAGGCCCCTGGGGGAGTGCAAAGGGCCTGGGTGCCTGCCCTGAGGCATCTGGGGCCCCGCCCACCTCAAGGACCTGAACCTCGCCAGGCCCAGGCCCTCGACCCAGAGTCCTGCTTCCCAGCGGCAGGGTTTCTGGTTCAGAGGCATGAGGCCTCACTCTGTCCACCCCTCCAACCTCCCTTCCAGTGGCTCTGATGGGGATCCAGGCTGTTGGTAAGTGGCCCCAAACACTTCTTCCATCTGGCCTCACTCAGCTGCAGGCCCACCCCGTGCCCAGCCTCACCCTCCAATGGGACCCTGTTCGCCCCCATCCGCCTGTGACCTTGGGCACCACTTCCCCCAGGACCACCTGGGCGACAGCCTCCTGCTTCCTACGGGGCACCACTGCTCCCCTGGGTACCCAGGAGTTGGGCTCCCCGTTAGCGGCCAGGACACTGGCCTCCCGGTGATGCCCTGCAGGACAGCCCCCAGCCCGTACCCTCCCCCTGGCCCCAGGGTCTCCAGGACATCACAGCCTTTCCTCTGTCCTCCCCAGAGTGGCTGCGTCTGGCCGATGGCCCCCACGGGTGCGCGGGCCGCCTGGAGGTGTGGCACGGCGGGCGCTGGGGCACCGTGTGCGACGATGGCTGGGACCTGAGGGATGCTGCTGTGGCCTGCCGCGAGCTGGGCTGTGGGGGCGCGCTGGCTGCCCCTGGAGGCGCCTTCTTCGGGGAGGGCGCGGGGCCCGTGTGGCTGAGCGAGCTGGCCTGCCGGGGCGGTGAGCAGCAGCTGGGCCTCTGCCCCCACCGCGGCTGGAAGGCCCACATCTGCTCCCACGAGGAGGACGCAGGCGTCGTCTGTGCAGGTAAGGGGCCCTCGACCCCCTCCAAGGAACATTGCTTCAGAGACGACCCCAGGGACACAAGTCCTCAGTCCAGTAACTCTGAGAATCCAGAAGTCCAGACACCCCACCCCTGACACCCCCTGCAAAGCCAGGACTTACCACTACCTTGGAGGGTTCCTGCCTCACTCAGGGCCTGCCCTCTTTATAGCATCTGGGGATCGCATGGCGGGGATATTGAGTAATATCTTCCAAACTGTGGGGGAACTTTGAGACCAATAAAGAAAGCAGTAAAGAACAACTATGAAGTTTACTGTGGGGAACTCATACAGGCAGGATGGATCTGGTGGGCAGTGATCCATTTATTTGCAGCTGTGCTGCACACCACCGCAAAGGGTGCAGGAAGATTTAAAGGGGCCAAGGCTAGAGACAGAATCTGAGTGCCAAGGGAGAAGTATGTTTTCCTTCCCCCAGGGGGTCTTATGACCATCATTCTTCATGGACCATTAATCCTCTATGTCAGCAAAAGGCATCCTTCCTGTTTTCGTATCAGACGAAGGCAAGGGTAAAAGTTGATAGGGAACCTCTCTGGCTTGGGCGTGTTCCTCGTGAGTGGGACAAAGCTCAGCCAGGCAAAGAGGGGAGGGGGCGGGGCCGCAGGCCTGAGATGGGGCTGACAAAACAGAGCCAGTGCGGTCCAGCCACACGCTGCTCTCCCGAAGGTCAGCGTGTGTCGGACTCCAGGGATTGGGACGACTCACCTTCAGTCCTGGATGGGGACCCCTGGCCGGGGCTGTCTGGGGAGCTGAGCCCCGGCCCTGAGGAGGCCCCGGTGATGCCTGGTGAGCCCCCCCCACATGTGCCCTGTCTCCAGCTTCGGCTGTGAGGGAGAAGGGACAGAGGCCCGTCTCCTCCACAATCCCGAGGGCCCCCGCCAAGGCCCCCTTCGGACCCCTGGGGACTCTCGGGACTGACCTGCGGCCCCAGGAGGTGCAGCTGCCGATCTCCCTCCCTGCTGTCTCCTCACCCAGCCCCCCGCCCAGCCGGGACCCCCCAGAGCGGCTCCCGGAAGAAGAGCCCCCGGCCGCCCAAGCCCGCCAAGTCCACTAGGGCCCCTTTGCTGACTGCCGGAGCCCCCCGCCAGGGTAAGTCCGCGCAGGCCTCCCCTCTGCAACAAATCTGGATGGGGTGAGGCGCTAGGCCCCGCTGGACCAAACTGGGACCCCCCCCCCCAGGTATGCGGGGGCACTGCATCCCCCGGGGATTCACAGTCAGGCCCAGGCTCCCCACCCGGTCAGGAGACCCGGGTGTCCACTCCCGGGACCCAGGCCCTTGGCCTGCTCAGATCCTGGCTCTCCCCTTAACAGCCGGCTGGCAGGCCCATCTCAGGCCACTGACCACCCCCCCACCCCACCCCCGCGGCTTGAATCCGCGTATCCCCAGCTGCCTCGCACGAGGCCCCTGACTGCCCCTCTCCCCGCCCGCCCGCCAGAGCGGCTGCGCCTGGTCTCCGGCCCCCACGGGTGCGCCGGCCGCCTGGAGGTGTGGCACGGCGGGCGCTGGGGCACGGTGTGCGACGACGGCTGGGACCTGCGGGACGCCGCCGTGGCCTGCCGCGAGCTGGGCTGCGGGGGTGCGCTGGCCGCCCCCGGCGGGGCCCGGTTCGGCCCGGGCGCAGGGCCCGTGTGGATGGACGACGTAGGGTGCGGAGGCGGGGAGCAGGCCCTGCGGGACTGTCCCCGAAGCCCCTGGGGCCGGAGCAACTGTGACCACAGCGAGGACGCAGGACTGGTCTGCACCGGTATGTGCCCGCCTCTCCAGACCCCTCCCCCAGGGCCACGCCCCCTCCCCGCTCACCGAGGTCTCAACTTTAAGGAGCTCTCTAATCCCCTTCCTTCCCCCCTCCCTCTCTTCTTCCCTCCCTCCCCCTCCCTCCCCCCTCCCTCCCTTCCTTACTCCCTTCCTCCTTTCCTTCTCTCTCTCCCTCCTTCCTTCTTTTCACACTCATTAAGCCCCATCCACACCGGGCACAGACCCAGTTCTCACTCTCCTGACTTTTAGGAGGCAGGGGTGGCCCACAGGTGTGGGGTAGGAAAGTTCAAGGGCTGCACCCACTAGAGGAGCCTGCCCGCCTACCCGCACAGGGGGCAGGAAATGTTTCAGTCGGTGGATGGGAAAGGGGAGAGGGAGCTACAGAGGAAGCTGGGAGCCAGCTCTGGGCCTCACCCCCACCTGCCTGGCCTGCTGGGTGGATGTCCTCGCCCCACCCTTCACGGATGCAGGACAGAAGCTCAGAGATGTAAAGCAGATGGCCCAGAACTTGACTGCCGTGTCTGTCCCACTACACAGATGGATCTGGGTATCTAGCGTGTAGGGTGTGGTGGGGATGGAGACCAAGGGGACACAGGTCGGGGCACAGATTGGTGGACCAGAGGCAGTGATGGTGGTGCCTCCGTGGGAAGCACATGGGGGCAGAAATGGGGCCTCTGAAGCCCAGTTCCCAGGAGGTGAGTTGAGTCTCCAGCCGGAGAAGAAGCTGTTGGGGAGAAGAAGTGAACCCCATTGAGGGGCCCGGGGGCTTGGTATCTTACCAACATCTCTGCTCCTCAGGGCAGCCCCATGAGGGAGCGTGTCACTCACAGCTGGGTGATGCAGGCAGGAGTATCTCTCCCTCTCTGGCCTGTCCTTTTCTCTAGACACCGACTGCAGGCTAGAGAGATGGACTCCACACTCCCCAGAGGTCACCCAACTCTCACCCCACAAAGACCCAACAGAAATGTACCCCCAAACCAACAAGAGGTTAACATCTAGACTAGTGGTTCTCAACCGCACTCCCCAGGTGATATGGAGACATTTCTGGTTGTCATGACTGTGTGGGGCACTGGGGGTGCTGCCGGCATCTGGGGGGTGGAGCCCAGGGATGCTGCTGGACATCCTACTGTGCACAGGACGGCCCCTCACAGCAGAGAATGCCCTGACCCCCGTGTCAGGGGCGCTAAGGCTGAGAAGCCCTGCTTTACAGGCTGGGGAAGGCAGCTGGGGAGTGGGGACCTGCCTGGGGAGGTGGGTGGAGGGCATCAGGGCCAGCGTCCCCAGGGCTCATCCCTGGGGAGGCAGGGGCATGGGGGGCAGTGGATAGACCAGAGTTGAACTCTTGGAGAGCGACTTCCCAGCTCAGAGTCTGTCCCTCACTTGCAAACTGAAGATGGAATGGCTGCTTTCCAGCCCCATCTTGGGCGTGAAGCGGGACACCACACATAGCCTGTACCCGCTCACCCATCCTAGTCACCTGAGCATGAGGCTTATATCCACTCACCCATCCTAGTCACCTGAGCATGAGGCTTATATCCACTCACCCATCCTAGTCACCTGAGCATGAGGCTTATATCCACTCACCCATCCTAGTCACCTGAGCATGAGGCTTATATCCACTCATCCATCCTAGTCACCTGCGTGCATAGCTCGCTACCTGCTCGTCCATCCCAGTTTCCTGCGTGCGTGGCCTAAAGCTGCTCATCTGTCACAGTTTCCCGTCTCTCTGTTCTCCCTCTCCCCACGTCCAGGCCCGGCCCCCAGGCTGCGTCTGGCAGACGGCCCCCACGGGTGCGCGGGCCGCCTGGAGGTGTGGCACAGCGGGCGCTGGGGGTCCGTGTGTGACGATGCCTGGGACCTACGGGACGCCGCTGTGGCCTGCCACGAGCTGGGCTGCGGGGCCGCGCTGGCTGCCCCTGGAGGCGCCTTCTTCGGGGAGGGGGCTGGACCCATCCTCCTGGACGATCTTCGCTGTCGGGGAAACGAGACGGCCTTGCGCTTCTGCCCTGCGCGGCCCTGGGGCCAGCATGACTGTCATCACCGGGAGGACGCTGGGGCCGTGTGTGACGGTGAGGGGGCCCTGGGGGAGAGGCCAGAGCTGGGGCGTCTCGTGTGTTTTCCGGAGGTGTACCCCAGGACCCCGCACTCCCTCCGTCCAGCAGCCCACCTGCCGCATGTCTTGCTCATCGTGAAACCTCAGTCTCCATCGGGGGTCCTGGGGTGGCAGGTGTGGGGAACTGCCTGTAGCACAGCAGTGGGTGGTGGTCACCTCTTCCCTCTCACGCCCCAGGTATGCCTCTGGGATATGTCCCTCCCACGGCCCCCGCAGTGGGCAGCAACAGCTCCAGGCCCAGGGAAACTGCATCCAGGCCCCCGCCCCCCACGGTGAGCCAGGCTGCACGGATAGCAGGCATTTCACCTCCGCCCGCTTCCCCTGCGGCCCCTCAGGAGCCTGGGCCGGAAGCTGGTGAGTCCCTCCTGCTCCCCGCACCCCAAATGTGGGGCTTAGCTGCTGCTGCTTTTTTTTTAAGATTCTTTTCCCATGTAGGCCATTGCAGAGTACTGAGCAGAGCTCCCTGTGCTATACAGTAGGGCTTATTACCTCTTTTATGTATAGTAGTGTGTATATGTCTATCCCAAGCTCCCGATTTATTCCTCCTTCCCCTTATCTCCTGGTAGCCATGTTTGTTTTCTATATCTGTGACTCTACTCCTGTTTTGTAAATAAGTTCATTTATACCCCCTTTTTTAGATTCCACATATAAGTGATATCATCTGATATTTGTCTTTCTGTGTCTGACTTATTTCACTCAGTATGACAATCTCTAGGTCCATCCATGTTGCTGCAAACAGCATTATTTTGTTCTTTTTTGTCGCCGAGTAGGGGTTTAGCTTCTGTTTCCTGCCCCTCCGCCACTCCCCACAGCCCCCAGGTGCCTCCTTCACTGCCTCAGAGGTCTCGGGGAGAGGGAAGGGTGGAGGGGAGGAGACGGAGCCCACACGCAGAAGGCCCCTGCTTAGTCTAATGCTCTGCTCCAGCTGTCTTGAAACTCACAGGGCCGCCTCCTTCTCGCAAGTATCGAAAGAACTAGTCAGTGATGTTGTTTTAAAATACAGGCTTTAGGGACTTCCCTGGTGGTCCAGTGGTTAAGACTCTGCGCTTCCACTTCAGGGGCCACAGGTTGATCCCTGGTTGGGGAACTATGGTCTCACATGCTGTGTGGTGCAGCCAACAGGTGAGACCACTGTCACTGCAGAGATAGTTGGTTTCTCACAATTCCCAAGAGGAGGGGGCACAGCCCGCACATGACGCAGGGCCACACGGGAAGCACCAGGGTCCAGCAGGAGGCAGAGGGAGCGAGGGGCGACGGTGGGCAAAGCCTGGAGTGTGGCTTCATGGGGAGGAATGGACAAGGCAGGGTGAGATGACTCCGGATGGGCTGGTTTACATCATTTCGGCGGGTTCTGGAGCGTAGCCGCTGCTCCTGGTTGTCGGGTACATGCCCTGGGGTGATGGGGCAGGTGGATGATGGCTGGAGTGTGTGAGCCTGACAGGAGGTGGTGGGTGAGGGCTCTGGGTGGGTTGGTTTCATATGAAGGGCACACTCCAGTGGTTTCCTGTCTCTGGGAATCAGCAATCCCTCCAGTGTCAGCAAGGCCCCGAGATGTCAAAGCATCAGGTACCGCAAATAAAAAGCCATGATTAATACAGCCATCTCCTCAAGGCTGCCGAAGGCTGAAAAAGTGGGAACTTGATCGCTATTAGCTGAGGCCTGCTTCCCCTTTTTCTGAATAATAATAATAATGATGATAACAGCCGCCATAGACTCAGCTGTCACTGGCTCACATGACCAGTGCTGGTCCTTCATCAGGTAAAACTACCAGCCACTGGCAGGGTAGGTACCGTCTGGTTTCCACGTTACAGACGAGGCCACGCAGCTAAAAAGTCTGAAAGGCAGGACTCCAATGAGGGCAATTTGTTCCACAGCCCACTTTCTTTATTTTTTAAAAATCATGGTAAAATATACACAACGTAAAATTGACCATTTTAACAACTTTTTGTTTTTCTGGCTGTGCCACACGGCACGCGGATCTTACTTCCCCGACCGGGATCAAATCTGCGCCCCCTGCAGCGGAAGCGCAGAGTCCTAACTATCGGACTGCCAGGGAAGTCCCATTTTAACCATTTTAAAGCATATAGTTTAGTCGTGAAAAATACACTCATCATGTTGTGCAGCCATCGCCACCACCATCTCCAGAGCTTCTTCGTCATCCCGAACAGATAGCCCAGACCCATTGAACACTCACTGCCCTCCCCTCCATCTCCCCAGCCCCTGGCACACAGCATTGGATTTTCTGTCTCTGTGAATTTGCCAGCCAGGCACTGCGTGTAAATGGAATCGTATAGTATTGGACCTTTTGTGTCTGGCTTATTTCACAGAGCATAATGTTCTCCAAGTTCATCCGTATTGTGGAGTGTGTCAGAATTTCTTTCTTTGTAACGGCTGAATCGTATTCCATCGTATGGATGGACAACATTTTGCTTATCCATCCCATTCGTCCATTGATGGACGCTCGGGTTGTTTCCACATTATTGCTCTTGTGAATAATGCTGCTGTGAATGTTTGCGTACAGGTATCTGACTGAATGCCCATTTCACCTTATCTTGGGTGTATATATCCCTAGGAGTGGAATTTCTGGATCATATGGCAATTCTGAGTTGAGCTTTCCAAGGAACCACCCTTTACCCCTGACTTTTTTTTTCTTTTTTTTTGGCGTGCCGCGAGGCTGGTGGGATCTTAGTTCCCCAACCAGGGATTGAACCCGGGCCTCGGCAGTGAAAGCACGGAGTCCTAACCACTGGACCACCAGGGAATTCCCTATCCCTGACTCTTTATTCCTGTGCCTGATGCAGACGATGGCACAGCACAGGCCTGGATAAACACTTGCTGCTGGGAAGGAAGGGTGGATGAATGGAAGGAAGATGGAGCGAAGGTGGAGGAAGGTCTGACTCGAATTCTTTGGGTCTCTCCCACCCCAGGGTCCCCCCAGCTGCGCCTGGTGGCCGGGCCCAGCAGGTGCTCAGGCCGGCTGGAGGTGTGGCACGGTGGGCGCTGGGGGACCGTGTGTGACGACAGCTGGGACCTGCGGGACTCGGCTGTGGTCTGCCGGGAGCTGGGCTGCGGTGGACCTCGGCAGCCAGACCCTGCTGCCGGCCGCTTTGGCTGGGGCGCTGGCCCCATCTGGCTGGACGACGTGAGGTGTGTGGGGACCGAGGCTTCCCTCGCTGACTGCCCTGCCGCTCCCTGGGGGAAGCACAACTGTGCTCACAACGAGGACGTTGGAGTTACCTGCACTGGTAAGGAGGCCCTGGCCATTCGCTGGCTCCGGGAGGGCTTCCTGGAGGAGGGAACAGGAACTAACATTGGCACTAACATCGATTGAGCGCCCACCTCCTAAGCCCCCGCCCGTGACCGTATTCACACCTCACGATGCGTCCAAATTGGTGGATGTTATGCCCATTTTACTGATGAAGACGCTGAGGCACAGAGAGATTACACAGCAGCTAAGCGGCACAGCTGGGATTCTTCCTCCTCTTCTTCCCGCCAAGAATCAAGAAAGTCTCCCACCTAGAGGGAAGCTGAAAAGGAAGAGGAAAGGAAGCAGGCATGGGGCACCGGGAGACGGCAAAAAGCCCATGTGACGGGAGGGCCACTTGAAGTAGACTCAGGCTTGGCCCGTGTTCATTCATTTGCCGTTATTTATCCAGCGCCAGACACTGAGCTAGGTATTGGGTCCTCAGAATGCAACGAACGCAACCCTGGCCTTTGAGAGGCTCACAGTTCACTGTGAGAAAGAGACGCCCTGACAAATCGCTGGAAACCCGTGTGACACATTATCATTTGGGAGGTCCCCAAGACCACCCTCGGGTTCCATAGTTTTCTAGAAGGATTCACAATCAGAAAAGCTGTCTCGCGGTCCAGTGGTTAAGACTTCGCCTTCCAATGCATAGGGTGCAGGTTCAATCCCTGGTTGTGGAGCTAAGATCCCACATGCCTCGCAGGCAAAAAACCAAAACATAAGACAGAAGCAATGTTGTAACAAATTCAGTAAAGACTTTTGGGCTTCCCTGGTGGCACAGTGGTTGAGAGTCCGCCTGCCGATGCAGGGGACACGGGTTCGTGCCCCGGTCCGGGAAGATCCCACGTGCCGCGGAGCGGCTGGGCCCGTGAGCCATGGCCGCTGAGCCTGCGCGTCCGGAGCCTGTGCTCTCTGCAACGGGAGAGGCCACAACAGTGAGAGGCCCGCGTACCGCAAAAAGACTTTTAAAATGGTCCATATCAGGACTTCCCTGGTGGCACAGTGATTAGGAATCTGCCTGCCAATGCAGGGGACACGGGTTCAATCCCTGGTCCGGGAAGATCCCACATGCTGTGGAGCAGCTAAGCCCGCTCTCCACAACTGCTGAGCCCGCGAGCCACAACTACTGAAGCCCACATGCCTACAGCCCGTGCTGTGCCAGAAGAGAAGCCACCGCAATGAGAAGCCCGCGCACCGCAACGAAGAGTAGCACCTGCTCGCTGCAACTAGAGAAAGCCCGAGCGCAGCAACGAAGACCCAACGCAGCCAAAAATTTAAAAAGTCAGTTGAGGGAAGAGGCATGTGGGGCTGGGTCCAGGAGAGACCCTTGTGGAGCTTCCTCACTTAATTCTCCCAGCGACGACGCAGGACAACTCACGTGAAGTATTGCCAACCAGGGACGATCTCCCAGCCTTGGCGTCAGAGTGTTTATAGGAGCGCAGTCATGAGATGTGGCTGGTGGCCCACTGGTGGCCCGTTAAGTCACAGTGTTAGCAGAGATGATTTAGGTGGCCCTGGCCCCACAGGGAAACAACACACTCTTACCAGGCAGGACGTTGAAAGGGCTTGGAGCTTCCCCCTTCCCCCCGGCAGCCAGGGGCAAAGGGCCAAACCTTTCTTTGGACAAGATTAACCCTTATCCTGCATCAGTAACCCTTGGCATTGCCCATGGTGTCTGCCGCCTTCCCTGTGCTGATCAGAAAGATGTAAGGTGAGCCGTGGCAGCTGGGAGGATGGAGTCAACCATTCTGCCTGAAGCTAAGGCACTTTCCCCTTTCCCTCCCCTCCTGAGGGCCACGGGAGCCACAGAAGGGTTTTGAGCTGGGCAGTGGCCTGGTACCACCCTGGTGGGGCGGTGAGTGCTTCCCCCCACACACGGGGTGTGGGGGAAGACCAGTCAGAGGGTACAGGAAGCCAGGCAGTGGCTGGGCAGATGGAGAGGATGGGTCAGTGTGACGGGGTGAAGGGGGGCAGTCACATCATGATTGTAAGTGCCCAGAGGTGGGATGGTGCCGGCTGTGGCTGGCCACCGTATGCCCAGGTCTGGCACAGGGCCTGGCTCGTAGGAGATGCTTTGTAAACGTCTATGATGTGAATGAATGCATGGGAACTTGGTGGTTGTCTGTAGGGGGAGATGAGAGAGGACAATCACGGTGTCTGCTGTCTCCCCTGTCCTCCCCTCCTGTCTGCCAGGGACCCCCGGCCTGGACTCCATCTCAGACCCCTTCAGTTGGAGCTGGATCCCTGGCCTGGGTAGAGATCCAGACGCCTGGCTCCCGGGGGAGCTGGCCACCAAGCCCTCTGCGAGGCGGATCCCCAGCGTTCCTGAGAAAACCACCACCAAGGCCCCAGGGAAGATACCCAAAAGCACAAAGAAGTGGGTGACCAAAAACGCAAAGAGACCGACCACTCAGCCCGCCGTGATACCAACCGCTAAGCACTCCAGGGCCACGGGCACCCAGAGTCCCCCAGAACTGACCTCACTGACCACCACCACTCCGACCACTGAGGCCTCCCGAAGACCGACCTCCGCGTTTACCACCAGGCTGACCACGGAGGACCCTCACAGGCTGACCTCACACACCACTGAAAGGCGGACTCCCCGGGTCCCCCGGGAACGGACCTCTAAGACCCTGGCAACACCGACCACCCAGGGCCCCCGAGAACTGACCTCTGAGGCCACCATGGAGCCATTGGCCGAGATCCCAGGAGTAGGTACTCCAGAGTCCTCCAAAGACCCAGCCCCCTCCCCCACTGGGGCATCAGGTGAGAGGAAGGAACGTGGAGGGTGAGGCTGACCCCTCCTAACCCCTGCTGACCCCTCCTGATCTGGGCTGTCTACCAGCAGGCCTGTTCCGGGTTCGTCTGGCTGATGGGCCCAACCGGTGCGCCGGACGGCTGGAGGTGTGGCACGCTGGACGCTGGGGGACAGTGTGTGATGACAGCTGGGACCTGCGGGATGGCATGGTGGCCTGCTGGGAGCTGGGCTGCGGAAGGGTTAGGCCCCGAGTGGGCAAAACCCACTACGGCCCTGGCACCGGGCCCATCTGGCTGGATGACGTGGGCTGCAAGGGAAGTGAGGCCTCGCTGAGCGACTGCCCCGCTAGGGCGTGGGGACAGCACAACTGTGACCACGAGGAGGACGTGGGGCTCACCTGCACTGGTACGGCGGGGGGCGGGGGCTCAGTGGCCAAGGAGTCAGGGTGGCATGGGGGTGGGGACCCAGAGTCACTCCAGGAGATTCGGGAAGGGGACTTCGGAGCAACAGCAAGGACCTCTGAGCCGGGTCGGGGCTGTCCCCTTCCCCAATTTCTCCCAAGGCTATGCAGATGAGGAAGACTATCCCCCCTGGACCTGGGACCCCACCTCAGGAGAGGACCTGGCCAAGGGGACCACCGCGGCAGCGGTGCCTGCACACGCTCTCCCCTGGGGCACGGCTGGGAGCACAGGGGCCCCCTCCCCAACGACGAGGCGCCTTCCAAGCACAGGTGAGGGGCATGGCCGGGGTGGGGAGGGGCCCTCCATAAACCTCTGTGCACCTCCCTGCCGGGCTTCCAGAAAGATCCTCCTAAATGAGCTGGCCTGGGTCTCAGAGACCCCAGACAGGTTTTCCTGGGCTCCAGAGACTCTAAGAACATTCCCTTCCTGGACTCAGCAGTAGCGCTGTCCTCCAGAGCCTAAAGGAGACCCATCCCCACGCCCTGCGGTGTGATTTGCGGAGAATCCGACCAGGCTCAGCAAAGCCCCGGCCCGCAGTCCTCCTGTAAACCAGCCGGGGCCTTGGGAGCCCGTGCCCCTCGATCCGGAGCCTCGACGGAAATCCCCCCAGACCTCACAGCCGAGGCCCACCCTGTCACCACGTTGTCTCCCCACCCCAGCCCCTCAAACCTGTTCTCCCAGCTCACGCTCTGGTCAGGGTCGGGCTATGGCTCAGAGGCGGGGTGGGGACATCCAGGTCGAGGGCTCTGTCCTCAGCCGGACCCCCTTCCTCTGGCCAGTGGGAGCAGCCTCCAGCCCCTCAGCTCTGTCCCTCTCTGCCCCTCCGCCTCTGTCTCGCTGTCACCTGCTTCCCTCCTTCCATCTCTGCTGCCAGGGGCCTTGACCCCCCTCAGATGTTGCCCATTTCTCTACCTTCCTCATTGTGTGTGTGTGTGTGTGAGATCTCTGTCCTATCCGTGCGCAGGGTCTCTCTTGATCACCCTCTGGTCCTGTTTCTCACATTCTCTCTCTCTCTCTCTCTCTTTTTGGCCTGGCCTGTGTGGCACAGGCAATCTTAGTTCCCTGACTAGGGATGAACCCGCGCCCCCTGCAGTGGAAGCGCAGAGTCTTAACCACCAGACCCGCCAGGGAAGTCCCAAAGGAATTTATTTTACTTTTTAATTTTATTTAAAAATTTTTATTTATTTATTTTTCCCTTTCAATTTCTCACCCTCCTCATCTCAAACACTTTTTTTTCACCGCCCATTTCTTTCTCATCACCTTTCTAATTTTTTTTCTTTCCTTATCAAGTTCATACTCGCATCATTTCTATTTCTCTCTTTATTTCCCCACAGTCAACTTCTCTTCATCTTTTCCCCTCTGCGTCTGGCTCTTTTTTCTTTCATTTTCCATTTCTCACTCCCCCACCCCCAACCCGTATCTATTTCTCACTGTACTTCATGGCCAGTTTCTCTTCATCTCTTCTCCTGTGTCCTCCTCTTTTTATTTACATTTTCAGTTTCTCACGCTCATTGTCTCTGTTTCTCACTATTTTTTTTTTAATTTTTTTTTTTGTTTTTTTTTTTGCGGTACGCGGGCCTCTCACTGCTGTGGCCTCTCCCGTTGCGGAGCACGGGCTCCGGACGCGCAGGCTCAGCGACCATGGCTCACGGGCCCAGCCGCTCCGCGGCATGTGGGATCTTCCCGGACCGGGGCACGAACCCGCGTCCCCTGCATCGGCAGGCGGACTCTCAACCACTGCACCACCAGGGAAGCCCTGTTTCTCACTATTTTTCACGGTCGGTTTATCTTTTCAGCTCCGAGTCTCTTTTTTCTTTCTCTTTCTCTGCCCCTCCTCGTCTCTATGCCTCGTCAGCCTCTCTCACCATCTTTCTCATTTTTTCTCCAAGTCCACACCCCGTCACCGCTGTTTCTCCCTGTTTTTCACGGCCAGTTTCTCTTCCTTTCCCTTGAGTCTTCCTTTTTCTTTCACTCTCACCATCGCGCCCTCCGCTGCGTTTCCCACTCAACCTCCCCCCCACCCAGGGTCGGTTCTCCCCTCAGCTTTTCCTCCGTCTCCTCATCCTTCTCGCTGACTCTCCATCCTACCATTTCCCGCGTGGCGGCTTCTTCCCCCGGCTCTGCCGACCCCGTCCCCCCGCGACGACCGCTCTCTCCCCCCAGGTGTCGCCGCTTCTGCTCCATGTCCGCAGGACCCCGCCCCTCGCACCTTTTCCCGCGTTTTTCACACGCTCAGCACGCATGCGCACTCCGAGGGCCTCTGCGAGAGGGGCGGGGCCTCGGATGGAGGGGCGGGCAGGGCAGACTTCAATCGCCCCGCGCCTTGTGACGTCACAGGCGCGGTGCGCCTCCTGATTGGCCGGCTGGCCCACGCCGCGGCAATAAAAGCGGGTGAAGAGGGCGGTGACCTCACAGAGTGGCGTCTGCCTCGGTCTGGGCTCATTCCGGCGGGGAGGGTAGGGGGGCGCGGAGCAGGCATTGGAGGTACGGAGATTTGGGGTGGGGGGCACCTGAGCTGTGAGTTAGGGCTCAGTTTCCAGAGGTGATGCTCCTCACCTGGCAGTGTGGCCAGGATTTCTGAGCTTTGTTCTCTGCAGCCCGGCGCCACCTCCCTTATCCCGTAGCGACCCCTCGTGGCGGAGAGGTCCGATGCTGGGCGCGAGGCACAAATAAATACAGAACTAGGAATTGCACGATGGAAATCTCAGGGGTAACGTGTACAACCTTAGTAATGGGAAGACTTGGAGGGAGGTGCGGGGTGGCGTGGGGAGAGGGGAAACGACAGACAGGAATTCCTATCCTCGTTAGCAAGGTGGCCTTGAAAAAAATGACTGCTTCTTTGAACCTCAGTTTCTTCCTCCGGAAAAAAACGAAAACCGGAGCTCCAAGGACCCTGGAAAGAGTCAAGGAGAGCTCACTGTGCCAGGCTCGCATGATTCCAACTGGGTGACATAGGTCCTGGTGTTGCCCCTGTGTTTCAGGTGCGGGGAACATGAGGCTCAGAGAAATTAAACTTTAACTTAGGAGCCATTATTGAGATCCATTTTAAACGATTTCACGCACAGTTTGCTTGTTGGATTGGAAAAGATTCTGGAATAACTGAAGTCATTGCAAGAGTGAATTCTGTAGTACAGCTCGCTGGGTTCCAGCTGTGGCTGCTCTGGGATTAGAACAACGAGCTGGGTGACCTCAGGTCCCAATCCAATGAGCAAAATGTGTGTGAAATCATTTAAAACCGCAAAACATTGGTTGTTAAAAGTTATTTACCGTAAATGAGCAACAGCTGCAGGATCCCAGGGACGGAGTGATTATTTCTAGTAGAGCAATTGGGAAAGACCTCGCAGAAGAGATGGCGTCATTTTCACCAGCAGACACCAGGAGGAAGGGGATTCTCAGAGGAGCAGAGGCTGGAGTTGAGAAAATTGCATTGCCTGTTTAGGGCACGTCGTCTCTGCTAGACTTTTAGCTGTCTTGTATTTGGCTATGTCAGTTTCTGTTGTTGCCATAACACGGCCACACATTAGGGGCTTAGACAACACACGCTTATTATTTTGCAGGTCTGGAGATCAGAAGTCCCACATGGGTATCCCTGGCTAGAATCAAAGTGTCAGTAGGGCAGGGCTGTGTTCCTTCTGAGGCTTGAGGGGAGGATCGTTCCCATGCCTTTTCTAGCTTCTAGAGGCCCCTCCATTCCTTAGCGCATGGCCCCTTCCTCCATTTTCAAAGCCAGCAATGCTGCATCTATCTCTCTGGTCCTTCTTTTGTCTTTACATCTTTGTCACTACAGCCGGGTTAGATTCTCTCATTTTAAGGATTTGTGTGATTAGATTGGGTCCACTTGGATTAACATAGGATAATCTCTTCATTTCAAGTTCTGGAGCCATAATCATATCTGCAAAGTCCCTTTTGCCAGGAAAGGTAACATATTCACAGGTTCTGGGGATTAGGGCTTGGACATCTTTGGGGAGCGTTATTCTGTCTACCACGGGATCTATGTTGTAGAGACTTAGTAGAGACTTTTTACATACTTGTTGAATGAATGAATGAATGAATGAACCAGTGAGAGACCGCTGTGTAAGTCTGGAGAGAGTGTACAGGAGATGAAGCTGGAAGCTTATGAAGGTTGAATTCTCACTTTCCATTTCACTGAAGCAAAATTTCTTGAGGCTTCCTGGATGATGGAATTTGGAGACGCAGACATTAATTCATGTCTGAAATGTTTGCTGTGTGGCAGGCATGAGTACTAACCCCTGGGAACATAGCAGTGATGAGCACAGCAAGGGAGGGGGAAGGGAGGGCTAAGTGTTATAATTTAAAATAGGATGATCAAGAGATGACTTACTAAGAAAGTGCCATTTAAGTGACAACCTCAAGAAGGAGAGGGGGGAAGCCATGCAGATATCTGTTTGGAGAGTGTTCTGTAGAGAGCGGACAGCACATGCAAAGGCCCTGAGATGGGCGTGTGCTTAGCTGGTTCAGGAAACAGCAGTAAGGTCAGTGGGGCGGAAGTGAAGTGGTTGATGGGGATGATGGCAGGAGGTGAGGTCTGTGGTCCATTGTAAAGACATCTGCTGTGATGGGGAGCCTGGAGGGAGCTAAAGGAGCCTTCCAGACAGAGGGAGCAGCATGTGCAAAGGCCCTGTGGTGGGACCTTGGGAGACGGGCAAGAATGCTGGCCTGGCAGGAGTGGAGTGAGCCAGGCAGGGGGAGAGTGATCGGGGATGAGGCCCGTGTCTGGGTTTTATTCTATGTGCAGAAACCCTTGGCATTTTAAGCACTTTAAGTTATGGAGGATGTGATCACATGTGTATTTTCTTTCTTTTTTGGGGGGGTGGGGGGGCGCGCCTTGTGGCATGTGGGATCTTTGTTCTCTGACCAGGGATCACACCCATGCCCCCTGCAGTGGAAGAGCAAAGTCCTAACCACTGGACCGCCAGGGAAGTCCCCCACATGTGTATTTTCAAAGCATTCGCTCAGGATGCCGCAGGGGAGTGGATGTAGGTGTAAGAGTGCATGCAGGGAGACCAGGAGGTCCATGCAGACATGACGGTGGCCTCAACAGGGGTGGCAGTGGAGACTGAGAGAAGTGCAGGTGTTCAAGCTACGTTCCGGGGGTTGAGCTGGTAGGTTCGAGTGATGCCTACCATCGAGTGAGGTAGGGGATGGGGACCCGCCTTTTACTGGACCAGGGAACGCTGCGGGGTGGGTGCACAGGATCCAGAGTGGGGATCTTAAGAGCTCCATTAGTGATGCGTTCGACACACCCAAGTGGAGATATGAGATATGCAATCCTGGAGCTCCAAGGAGTGCCTGGGAGGAGGGAATTTGCAGCTGCGGGAATGGATGAGGCTATGCAGATGGACAGCCATGTCTAATGGAGTTTCCACACCCAGTGGGGAGGTGGGATGACTCATGGACTCGGGATATCGCTGTATGTCATGGCTGCGCAGAGGGGAGGGCATCCAAGATTAAATGCCAGATTACAGGCTTCCCTGGTGGCGCAGTGGTTGAGAGTTCGCCTGCCGATGCAGGGGACACGGGTTCGTGCCCCGGTCTGGGAAGATCCCACATGCCGCGGAGCGGCTGGGCCCGTGAGCCGTGGGTGCTGAGCCTGCGCATCCGGAGCCTGTGCTCCGCAGCGGGAGAGGCCACAACAGTGAGAGGCCCGCGTACAGGGAAAAAAAAAAAAATTAAAATGCCAGATTACATTTAGAGGTTGCATGGTAATAAGAGCATCAATAATAGCTAATATTCATTGAATAATCTCCGTGTGCCAGGCACCATCTAAGTGCATCCCGTGTTTGTTTGTTTTTGGCCGCAACGTGTGGCCTGTGGGATCTTAGTTCCCCGACCAGGGATCGGACCCAGGCCCCCTGCAGTGAAAGTGCAGAGTCCTAACCACTAGACCACCAGGGAAGTCCCCAAAGTGCATACCATGGTTTAACTCACCTCCTCCACGTGGAACATTATGATATGAGTACTATCCTTGTCCCCATTTTATAGGTAGGGAAATTGAGGTCCAGAGAGGTCAGGACAGCGTAGGGCAGAGCTTGGATTCAAACTGCAGAATTCACACTCATAACCACTCCAGCCACGGAGACTGGGAAGAAGCCTGTGATAGAATTAGCTCTGAAGAACCCAGGAAGCACAGAGCAGGGTGTAACTTCCTCAAGGGGAAGCAGGGAGTGACCTTGGAATCAAATTCTAAATAAAAGCTCAACAGGGAAGGAGTGAGGTGCGACCCAGGAGATCTACCCCCAGAGGGAAGATGTTGCTGCTCAGAAGCAGATAGACCTGCTGGGTCTGAAACCCAGTGCTGCTCCTTAGCTGTGTGGCCTTAGGAAAATTCCTTGCCATCTCTGGGCTTCAGTTTGGTCATCTGTAGGGAAACTGCAGCTTCTTTGCCCACCAGCTCCCCATGAGATTGCCAAAAATTTAAAATGTCTCTCAGCGGCAAGGATGAGGGATAAGGGTGGGCAGTTTGACAACATCTAGAGAGATGCCTTCCGCACGGCAGTCCCACAATTAGGAGTTGAGCAATTCCCACTCATGAAGAATCCACTGCAGCAAAACATTGGCCACAACCGAACCGCCCGTCCACAGGGGCATAAATAAATCGGCAGTTGTGTGTTCCTACGATAGAATGTTACACAAGGTTAAGAAAAAGAAGGAACTAGAGTTATATGCATTTAACTGAAAGGACAGCTTATCACTGGCCAGCCCTGTGACCCCATGGAGTAGGTGCCATTACGATACCCTTCGTACAGGTGAGGAAACAGAGTCGAGGAGAAGTGAAGTGACTTGCTCAGCCAGCTAGGAAGGAACACAGCCAAAAAGCAGGCTGTGAGAAGGTGTTTGCTGTATATATGTATATGTGCAGTCTTTCTGGTTGTAGGAAGCTAACACATGTGGAAACAATATAGCATTAGGGAGTCCCACCTGTATAGCTGAGGTGTAAAGGCATGCTTGGGAACTATTAACTAAAGGCTTCTCTGACAAAGGGAAGGGATGTGATTGGGCCTCGCAAGGGCTGTAACTCTGCAATGCTGCTTCCTTTTTTTCGATGTATATTTTAATTAAAAAATCTCATCGATCACACACTAATGGATCACGAATGAGAATGTGGCCATAACTTAGAGCACATTTTGAGTACACACGGACCCAGGGAGTACGCCTGCACTTGGTGGGCTGACATTTTAACAGGAAGACAGCTTCAGTTTGTGTTCTTGATGGAGTCCTCCTAAAACCCAGCATCTTGGAAAGAAATCTTCACAACACTGTTATTACTTAGTTCTCCCCGTATCTCTCAAGGTGGCGAGGATGGTTATGAGCCTTCCTGGACATGGGATACACCTTCAGGAGAGGTCCCAGCCAAGGGGACCCCCACCGCAGGCATACCTGGACCCTCTGGCACCGCTGGCACCATCAGGAGCCCAGGCCATCCCTCTCTAGCTCCAAGGGTCCGTGGGGATACAGGTGAGGCATGTGGCTGGGGCGAGGGGGCCAGGGTGTTTCTGTGGTGGGATGGAGAGGTGGACTCCAGATTTCCCCATGGTGACCCAACTCTCACCCTAGAAAGACCAGGCAGAAATATATCCTGAGACAACGGGTTATTATCTATACCAGTGGTCTTCAACTGGGGGCAACTGGCAACATCTGAAGACATTTTGGGTTGTCATGACTGGGAGCAGGGAGGCTACTGGTACCTGGTGGGTAGAGGCCAGGGATGTTGTTACACATCCTCTGGTGGACAAGGTATCACCCACAGCAAAGAATCATCCAGCCCCAGATGTCAACAGTGCCAAGGGTGAGAAACCCTAACCTATACCATGTAAGTCACTCTGACAAATAAGAAAATGATAGGAAATCCTATAAGAGAATGGGCAAAAGATACAAACAGGTGATTTGCAGAAGAGGAAGCCCAAATGCCCAACGAGTATATCTGGAAGTGCTCACATTCATCATGAATCAGAAAATTCAAATTAAAACAATGACGAGCATGGAAAAAAATTTGAAAGGTAGATAATACCAAGTGTAGGTGAGGGTGTGGGGAGACAGGCATCCCCACTGGCTGTAGCAATTCGATAAACACAACCTAGTGGTGTTTAGTGAAATTAAATATGATTATATGTTATTACCCAGCAATCCTGCTCCTAGATCTATATTCCAGAGAAATTCTTGCACAGGCTTATAAGGGAATATGTGTGAGGATGTATTAGGGAATTGGAGACAAGTTAAGCGTCCAACAGCAGGGTAACAAGGAAGAGAAATGCAGTGGTTACATGTGATGGAATTTTATGCAATAGCTAAAGCAATGATGAGCTATATACACAGCAACATGGTTAGGTATGAAAAACATAATACTGAGGGGAAGGTCAAACAGAATGAGATTTCCAGCAGCATATTATTTGCAGAAATTAAAAGCACAAACACAGAAATACACATACACTTATATATTAACATAAACACATCTATGCATTCCATATTGTTTAAGATCACACATATGTTTAAGGCCATATGTGAAACACACTAGAGTGGAGGTACCTATGGGAGAGGACGAGGGGATGGAGATTGGGGTTAAAGAGGAGAAAAAGTAAAATAAAACAAGAGAAGACATTGCAGGGACTATTAATGACAACGTACAGTGGGGTATGAGTAGCTTAGCTCTCTGCACCTTGGGTCTGAAAAATTAAAAATCAATACCACTCTAGGTTACTGAGTCCCTGTTCTATCGAACTAAGCTGAGATTCTTGAAATAATAACTAGGCACAGTTAACATTTATCAAGCAATATACCATGTGTCAGGCACTATTTTATGCACTTTATATGTATTATGCTTTAACATATTTATATGTTTTAATCCTCGTAGCAGCCACATGAGCCCTTCATGAATGATGTAAGTGCTATAATTGTTCCCATTTCAGTGATAAGAGAAATTGAGGCACAGACATCAATGACTATGGCAGTATAAATAATCATGAGAATGCTTGTCACGTGCTAGGCATTGTGTAAGTGCTCTGCACACACAGGATCTCTGAATCCTCATGATTACTCTACAAGGGAGGTATGTGGATATCTATGGTTTACAAATGGGGAAGAAACTGAAATTCAAGGCAGGTAAGTGACTTGCCCATGATTACCCAGCTAGGACGTAATGGAGCTGGGGTTTAAATCCAGGCAGCCTGGCTGGAGGCCAAGCCCTTTACTTAACTGCTCCTCTGACCCTGCAGGGGGACACGACGCACCTCAAAGACCCTGCAGAAAAGTGGAATTCTGTTGAGCTGTGCTGTTCAATATGGTAGCTACTGACACAGGTGGCTATTTAAATTTAAGTGAATCAAAAATTTGGAAAAGGAAGGACCTACTGTATAGTACATGGAATATACTCAATATTTTCTAATAATCTATAAGGGAAAAGAGTCTGAAACAGAATATGTATATATGTGTGTGTGTATGTATATATATCTGAATCACTCAGCTGTACACCTGAAACTAACACAACATTGTAAATCAACTATACTTCAATTTAAAAAATTTAAAAAAAGAAACCCATTCAAAGGTAAAAAAAAGAAAATTGAAAAAGGAAACATTCATTCATTCCTTAGTTGAACTAGCTACATTTCGACTGCTCAGAAGCCACAGGTGACCAGTGGCTACCATATTGGACAGCACCGAACATTTCCATGACTGAGAAAGTGACACTTAATGGCCTAGGCTCTGTATGTAAAGGACTTGGGTTCAGATCTTGTCCCTGGAACTTTCAAACTGTGTGTGACCTCGGGCAAGTTACTTACCCTCTTGGCCTTATTTCTCTCATCTGTAAAAAGTGCTTAAAATTCACATTTACCTGGAAGCAGGGCCTGGAAGAGGGTAAGCCTTCTCATTTTACTCGGGCCTAAAATTTGGGGGCATTCCAAACACTTAGTAATGAAGATAAATAAGATCTTAATACCATAGGTTAAAAAACAAATGAATGCAAAAACAATCCACGATGAACTAAATAAAATTTTAACTAGAGTCAGGATCTGACCTACCTCACCAGGATCTGACAGAGCCAGTTTTAGGGGGGATTCCAGTGAGGTAGGTCGGATCCTGTCTTGGATTAAAATTTTGACTTTTTGTTCATTGTAGATCTTTTGTATTAATTTTGATTGTTTAAAAATATGGCATAAAGAGATTTGTCTTGATTACTGAGATTACCCTTCAGATTCCCCCTCATGCTATGCACCGTCTCCCACTCCCCTCTCCCTCTTTATCTCCCTTCATCCCATCTCTGCCTTTCGGCCCCCTCTTGCATCCCAGGTACCCCTCCACATCCCACCTCCCCCCTGCCGCCCATCTCCGCATCTCCCAGAGGGGAGGACGCCAGGTGGCGCCTGGAGACATGGAGGAAGCGTGGAGGTGGGGCACTAGGGCGGATGAAGTCTGCCGGTGACCCGTGACGTCACAAAGCTTTCTGCCTTCCCATTGGTCAGCCCACCCCTAGGAGGCGGACCATGCCGCGGGATGGGCGGAGCAGACTGACCTCCGCCGGCCGTCTTTCCTCCAACAGGTTCACTGAGGAAACCGTGGCCCGAGCGACGGCTGCGGCCCACAGCGGCCAGGACTGCGCCCCCCACCACTTCCCCAGCTCCCTCCGCCTCGCCGGGGCCCCCGGGCCCTGTCCTGACCTCTGACTCCGCGCCGCAGCTCATCCCCACAGCAGCTTCAACGCCGGAGGTGACCTCTGACCCTCCCGCCACTTTGCCGCCCAGCCCAGACCCGGCCTCCTGGATGAACTCTCACCACACCTTGACAACCCCTGGCCTTACCTTGTCCACCCCTGATGCCACCGTGTTTCCAGCGCTGACCCCTGGGCTTTCACCCACTCCACCACCCACCATGCCCAAAGAACTGACCTCTGACCCCTCTGCACCGGCGGTGGTGACCCGCCTTTCCCCTACCTCAGAGCTGACACCAGAGTCTGACACAACCCCAGTCTGGGACACATCTCCATACCCCAGCACAACTCCAGAACCTTCTAGTTTCCCAGACCCTTCCACAAGTCCTCACCCCACTACCATCCCTCACTCCACCATGACCTCTCACCCTACCACGACCTCTCACCCCACTACCACCCTTTACCCCACCACGACCCCTCACTCTAAGACCTCTCACCCCACCACGACCTCTCACCCCACCACAACCCCTTATCCCACCATGACCTCTCACCCCACTGCCACCCCTTACCCCACCCCCACCCCTCACTCTACCACAACCTCTCACCCCACCACGACCCCTCCTCCCATCACCACTGCTCAACCTATCACAACCCCTTACTCAACCACAACCCCTCAACCCACCACGACCCCTTATCCCACCACGACCTCTCACCCCACCACAGCCCCTTATCCCACCATGACCTCTCACACCACCGCCACCCCCACCCCTCACTCTACCTCAACCCCTCACCCCACCACAGCCCCTCCTCCCATCACCAGTGCTCAACCTATCACAACCCCTTACCCAACCACAACCCCTCACCCCACCACGACCCCGCAACCCACCACAACCCCTCCTCCCATCACCAGTGCTCAACCCATCACAACCCCTTACCCTGCCACGACCCCTCACCTCACCACCACTGCTTACCCCACCATGACTCCTCACCCCACCTCAACCCCTATGGTCACTGCCAAGTCCCTTCTAACTTCCTTGGGAACAGAACTTCCCTTTCCCTCTTCAGCACCAACAGTCAAGCCCAGCCCACACCCCCGGTTGACCTTCACGGGGGCCCCTCACCCCTCCACGTCCCAGATGTGGAGCCTAGAGCCCTGTCCAGCAACAGAGTCCAGCCCCTGCAGGCCCTCTCCAGCCCCCAGCGTAGACACACTGTCCACTGAGAACTTCAAACCACCCACAAGCCCGAGCCCCAAAGTAACCTCTCCACCTACCCAGACTCCACACTCAGCCTCTGACCCCACTGTGACGCCTGACCTCCACCTGTCCCCTATGGCCCCCGCCTTGGATCAACCTCCCCCTGACCGCCTCACCCTAGGGCCAACTCCTGGTCAGAGCCCAGGCCCCCTTGGCCCATGTGAAGCCCCAGTGCCACCTGTAAGGGTCATGGCTTGTGATCCGCCTGCCCTGGTAGAGCTGGTGGCCGCTGTGAGGGATGTGGGTAGCCAGCTACAGAGGCTGACACAGGCTCTGGAGCGGGACCAGCAGGAGCGCCACGCCCTGGGACTGGGGTTGACCCAGCTGGTGGAGGCCGCCCAGGGTCTGGGGCAGCTGGGTGAGGTTGTAAAGAGACTGGCAGAGGTGGCCTGGCCCCCCAGCACACCTGCACCAACCACTACTACCCCAGAGGAGGAAGAGAGGCCTCTGCGGGGAGATGTGTGACCTCATCTGGGGTCTGAGGGACTTAAGACACTCCCAAACCCAAATAGGAAAACCAAAGTATCTAATTAAAAACAAAATGTGAATGATGTTTCTGGGGGACTAGAGGAGGTGGAATCACAAGATCTGTTTGTGAATACAACAGGCACCATGTGAGGTGGTGAGGATGGTGAGGACGATGGTGATAGTGGTGATGAGTATGATGGGGGTTATGATGATGAAGATGAGAATGGTGATAGTGATGGTGAGGATGATTATGATGATAATGGTGGTGGTGGTAATGAAGATCATGGTGATGCCTATCCTGATGGTAATGTGATAGTAATGATGAAAGTGATGATCATGATTGTGATGGTGATGATAATGGTGGTGATGGTGATGATGGAGATGATGGTGGAGATGATGGTGATGATGATGGTCATGAAGATCATGGTAATGACTATTGTAATAATGGTGGTGATGGTGATGATGGAGATGATGGTGGAGATGATGGTGATGATGATGGTCATGAAGATCATGGTAATGACTATTGTAATGATGGTGATGATGATAATGGTGATGATGGAGATGATGGTGATGAAGATGATCAGGGTGATGATGGCAGTGATGATCATGATGGCAGTGATAATGGCCATGATGAAGCCCCACGAGGGCAGAAATCTTTTGTCTTGTTCACAGATGTATGCCCAGCCCCTAGAACAGAACCTGACACCGACTGCACCCTCCATTAATATTTTTTGAATGACGAGTGCGTGATAATAATAACTAGTGTTCACTGGGCACCTCCTATGGGTCAGGCTCTGTTCTGAGGGCTTTGCGTGCATGATGTCATTTTACCTTCATGAACACCCACTGAGGAGGGTAATTTACCACAGCTCAGCAGGGGGAGGGTGAACTTTGGAGCCTAAACGCCTGAGTTTTGAGCCTTTGAGGGCATGACCCTGAGCCAGTTACTTCACTTCTTGGTCTGAGTTTCCCCATCTCTAAAAGGGAAAATAATAATAGTACGCACCTCAGGGGCTGCTGTGATGATGAACTGATAGATTAATACCTATGTGAGAGTGCTTAGCACAGGGCCTGGCTCTTGATAAGTGCTCAATATGTGATAGGTGTTATTGTATTTATCCCCATTTTACAGATCAGGGCACTGAGGCGCAGAGACATTTGGTTGTGTACCCCAGGTCACTCGGAGTGCGTAGTAGAGTCATGATTGGTACCCAGGCCTGTCTGACCCAGGGCCCTTGCTCAGAAGATATTACGTGCCCAAATCAGATTATCCTCGATTCAAGGCTGCCTCTTGGCTCTGGGACTCTAGCCGTTAATTTCCTTTCTCCAGCCTCAGTTTTTCCACCTGTACAATGGGGATAGTGGTCGTTCCTGCCTCCTGGGGTGGTTGTGAGGATTAGATGAGCTAGTGCAGGTGAGGACACAGCTTAGCACACGTGCTCAGTTAACAAGAGTGACCATGACGGCTCCTAACCGTGCTTCTCTGTGCCGGACACAATGTGGACTCTTAATATACTACATCCCACCCTCACTATAGCCCTTGGGGGGAGGAACTTGACCCCTGTTTCAGAAAGGGCATTGAGGCTCAGAGAGGGCAAGCCCCTTGCCTCAGTCCACAGAGAAGAGCTGCGGGGACTCAGAATAACAATGCAAATTCCTCGGCGTCAGACTTGGCCTGGGGTTCCAGGTTAGGCTTCCACGATGGGCCCCCGCTGAATGTCCTTAGGTGGGCCTCCTCCTCTCTCAGCCTCAGCTTGTAAACTGGGGGCTGTCTTGGAAGACCCCCCCAAGTTGTATTCTGGCTGCTGCAGCCTCAGGCAGGGAACCATTCCCTCCTCCCCACCTCTCCCCAGACTGGAGCCTGGCTCAGAGGTCCTGGAAGGTCATGGAGCTGCTGCCCCCGCAGTCCTGCAAAGGCCAGCAGGGTCCAGTTACTTGCTGGGGGCGGGGAAGGATATTGTCCGAGGGTCTTGATAGATGAACTGTCTGCCCCTGCCAACAGATGAAGAAGCACACTGAGAGTCCTGTTCCCCGGGTCTCATTAAGCCCTAAGACTTAAATAACTGCTGACTAGTAACCTGGGGAGGGCCTCTGCTAGTCGGGACTCCAAGTGTGGCACCCCAACTTGGAAGCAAGAGGTCCCCTTTTTCGTTCCCAGGTAGGAGCAGGTGCACCCCTACTCCAGGTCACCCCAGAGGGCCCCACTGGGGATTCAGGCTCCTGGCGGCCCTCTGCAAGCCAGGGTTGGGGGAGCTACTGGGCACTCGGGCCCGAGGTCCCTCCACCCTCTGCCACCTCCTGCCAGCCCTAAAGAAGCGGGTGCTTAATTATCCGGTCACTCTATCCCTGCTTGGCCAGGCAGCTAAGCCCAAACATCTGGCCTCGGGGCCCATGGCCAGGATAGGAGGCCAGCCCCCACCTACTGCTGGCCCTGACCCTGGACACCTCCCACAGGACATCTGAACCTGATCCTGTGCCTGCCAGCTTGCAACAAGCCCAAAACAGTAGCTTCAGAGGCCTAGCGATCTTGATGCAGAGAAAACATTTGACAAAATTAACACCCATTCATGGTTTACAAACAAGCGCACACACGCACTCTTCGCAAAGTAGGAGCAGAGGGAACATCCGTAATCAGACAAAGGGTGGAAAGGGAGGCACAGATCTGTCGTTTCCCACAGGCGATACGACTGACCACATAGAAAACCGCAAAGAATTGAGCGGACAAGTGTTTAGCATTAATGAGCGTTTAGCTGGGACGTGGGATCAATACTCTAAAATCCTGTTCTCACAATTCCTTGCACCTCAAAGTGCGACCCATGGACCAGAAGTGTCGGCCACCCCTGGGAGCTGGTTAGAAAAGCAGAATTTCGGGTGCCACCCAGACCCACCGGATCAGAATCTGCGTTTTAACAAGGTCAGGGGTTAGGGGTGCAGGGTGGGGTGGTGGTGATGCGTGGGTGCTGCCCAAGTCGTTTGCATGTCTGTACTTGAGCTGAACGAATGCAGAGAACAGTGTCTCTGAGGCCCTACAAGGCTGGCGCCCTTCTGGGTCCCAGGTAAACGCTTTCCTGCAAGGAGGGTGTGGGTTGGTTGCAGCCCCACAGCTTTAACGTTCTGCGGCCATGAGTCGATCTGATGCGCATTGCGATTTTTTCGATTTTTGGGGTTTTTTGGGCCACACTGTGGCATGCGGGACCTAGTACCCTAACCAGGGATCAAACCCGGGCCCCCAGCATTGGAACCACTGGACCACCAGGGAAGTCCTGTGCATCATGATTTTTGATTTTGTGTTTGCAATGGATGATTCTGTGTTTTGAGGTCAATGAGACAAGGAAGCATTCTCTGGGCGCTGGGAGCGGGGACTCATGCAAAGCCCCACATCCCCTATAGGTTCTGGTGGCCAGACCCCTGGCTATCCAGCTTCAGGCAGGCTCCACGACCCCCTACCCCTTGAGGGTCTGCCAGTGATTATCCTGGTGCCCAGGGAACATGACATTCAGTAGCAAAGGTGGGGGCCGGGGAGGGAAAAAGCTTTTTTTTTTTTTTTTTTTTTTTGCCGTACGCGGGCCTCTCGCTGCTGTGGCCTCTCCCGTTGTGGAGCACAGGCTCCAGACGCGCAGGCTCAGCGGCCATGGCTCACGGGCCCAGCCGCTCCGCGGCATGTGGGATCTTCCCAGACCGGGGCATGAACCCGTGTCCCCCGCGTCGGCAGGCGGACTCTCAACCACTGCGCCACCAGGGAAGCCCAAAAGCTTTTATTTAAAAACAAGAAACCCTACGTTTTCTCTTTTAAAATATTTATCTAGTTATTTATCTAGTGGGCTGCGCCGGGTCTTACTCACGGCACGCGGGATCTTCATTGCAGCATGTGGACTCTTGGTTGTGGCATGCGGATCTAGTTCCCTGACCAGGGATCCAACCCGGGCCCCCTGCATTGGGAGCACGGAGTCTTAGCCACTGGACCACCAGGGAAGTCCCACGTTTTCATTTTGTACTGGACACCCACACATTTTGTAACTGGTCCTGCTTGTATACTTGGGGTTCCCCAGCTGGGGTGTAGCCAGAGCTTCCTTGGTGATCACGGGCCCAGGTACACTTTGTGGGGTCGGGGGTGAGTGGGGAGTCAAGACCAAAGGCTTTGGAATCAGATTCAGCCACCTTTTGACTTTAGGGTCTTTGGAAAGTAGGGGCCTCGACAGTCTCGTCTGTAAAACGGAGAGAGACGTGAACGGGTCCTGTGTGAAGAGTGGGTCCTGAATTCAGCACTATTAGAAAAAGGGCAGGATTTTTCCTTTTTCATTTTCTTTTTAATGTGAACTCAGAGGCTCAGAGAAGGAAAGGAAACTAATCAAGGTCACAGCATGAGAACCTTGGAAATGCCTGTTTTAGTTTTTTTCTTTTAAGCAGCTTCATTGAGATGAAATTTATATGCCAATGTCACCCTTCTAAAAATTTTATTGAAATATGGTTAATTTACAGTGTGTTAATTTCAGGTGTACAGCAAAGTGATTCAGTTATACATACATCTATTCTTTCTTAGAGTATATATATATATATATATTCTTTTTTAGATTCTTTTCCATTATAGGTTGTTACAAGATACTGAGTATAGTTCACTGTGCTATACAGTAGGACCTTGTTGGTTATCTATTTTATATATAGTGGTGTGTATATTTTAACCCCAAACTCCTAATTTATCCCTCCCTCCCCCTTTCCCCTTTGGTAATCATAAGTTTGTTTTCTAAGTCTGAGTGTATTTCTGTTTCGTAAATAAGTTCATTTTATCATGTTTTTAGATTCCATGTATGTGATATCATATGATATTTGTTTTTCTCTGACTTCGCTTAGTATGATAGTCTCTAGGTCCATCCAAAGTTCACCCTTTTTACATGTACAATTCAATGACTTTTAATGCACTCAGAGAATTGTGCAACATTTAGCACAATCTAATTTTAGAGCTTTTCCACCACTATCGCCACCCCTAAAAAGCAAGCCTGTACCCATGAGCAGTCAGTCACTCCCCATTTCCCCTGGCAATCACTAATCTTTCTTCCTCTGTGGATACACAGAATCCTACAGTAGGTCATCTTCTGTGACTGGCTCTGGGTTTTTGAGGTTCATCCGTGATGCAGCATGTGTCAGTGCTTCCTTCCTTTTTATGGCTGAGTAATACTCCACTGGATGGATAGACCACATTTCTTTTTTTTTTTCTGCACCACGCGACTTATGAAATCTTAGTTCCCCAGCTAGGGGTTGAACCTGGGCCCTCAGCAGTGAAAGCGTGGAGTCCTAACCACTGGACCGCCAGGGAATTCCCTAGACCACATTTCTTTTATCCCTTTGTTAGTGGCTTGACATTTGGGTTGTTCCCACTCTCGCTATTGTGAGCAATGTTGCCGTGAACATTTGTGTGGAGGCATGTTTTTATTTCTCATGGGCATTTACCTAGGAGCAGAATTGCCGGGCCATAGCGTAGCTCCATGGTTAATTAACATTTTGAGGAACTGCCAGGCGGTCTTCCAAAGCAACTGCCCCATCTTTTACATTCTACCAGCCCCATAGGAGGGCTCCAACTTCTCCACCTCCTTGTCAGCACATGTTACTGTCTGTCTTTCCACTACGGCCCTTGCCTGGGTCCAAAAGCTTTCCGACCTTCCTTTCCATGTAGGTGTCCCAACTCGCATCTCCTCCAAGGGAGGGGTGGCCACCTCAGCAACACACACCCACATACTCACACTCATCCTTACTCTGTCACACTCACATCCACACTCACACACGTGTGCTCAGACCCCCAGTCCCCTCAAGACCCCTCCCCCAGGTCCTGACGGCCACAGGACACTCCTCCAGTTTAAGAGCATGGAGCTTGGGACTCCCCTGGCGGTCCAGCTGTTAAGACTCTGCACTTCCAACGCAGGGGGCGCAGGTTCGATCTCTGGTTGGGGAATGAAGATCGAGCATGGACCTTGGACAGTTGAAGAGCTGGCCTGGATTTGAATCCTCCCTCTGCCCAACGTTCTGTGTGACCTCAGGCAGGCACCTCCGCTGCTCTGGACCACCTGTGTCCACCCCTGAAGTGGGGAGGATCTAAGGGACCCCTTCCAGCGAGTTCAGGACGTGCCACCTGCTGGGAGCTGCTTGAGGGGTAAGCGGCTTCACTCGAGTAAAGTATTACGATTAGTATTATGTGTCTTGTCATTAAGTAACGCTAAATTAGCACCACCCCATCCACTCCTGTCTCTTTCTCCAGCCCTCCTGCGGGGGCCCATCGCTGGGTCATTATCACCTCCCAGTGTATCCCCAGCTGATGCCACCAATTAGCACCCTCTGTGCCCCCCCCCCAGACACTGCTCCTCTCCACTCCCCCACCCCTCAGCCCCACCCCACCCCCCAGCCACCTCCAGCTTTTTTGGGACACATTCTTGGCCTAATTGCTTGGGTTATTTCAGATTCACGGGTGAGGTGGCAGGAAGTTCCGCTCGTGCTCCCCCTACTGCACCCACCATCTTATTCTCCCCCTACTCCAGGAAGCTCACCTGGATTGCCCGGGACAGGGGCCCATGTCCCCAGGTCTCTGGACTGAACTTAGATTGAAAGGATCCTTGGGGTCACTCCACACAGGCTGCCTCCACCACACCCCTCCCCTCCAGGCAACACCTTGGTGGCCACAGCAGGGGCCCTGGGGGGTGCAGGGCCAGGGAGAGGATGACATATGATCCAGCCCTGAGTTGTAGCCATTCTCTAGGCGGGCGGCCAAGGAGGGCACAGAGAGGAAGAGAGAGTGTTTGCAAACAGGGCGGCTGCCAAGAAGGGGCCAGGGTGACGGGTGGCGGGGGCGGGTGGGTGTGAAGGAGAGGAGGGCCCAGCTGGTAACTGGCAGCCGCGCCTGTGACTTGTCTTCCCCCTGCTACACACACACACACATACACACACACACACACACACACACACCACATGCAGGCCCAAGGCCTCACAGACACGCAAGCATCTCACTGCACACAGTGAGATGCACACAGACTCTATTTTCTCCCCTCACCCAGGCAGTCACACGATTACATGAGCACACGGGGGCTCAGACGCTTGTAGACACACAAAGCCCACGCACTCATGTCATCTGCGTTCAAACCCTCATGTCTCTCTCTCTCCCACACACACAAACACACACCATTGTTTACACACACACGTGGGCTCAGACACTCATGGACACACAAATACCCAGAAATACACGCTCAAGTTCCTACCCACCTGAGAACAGCTGGACACTTTCCAGCTCTGGTGGCTAATCCCTCTCCTTCTCACACATATGTGTGCAGGGTAGGTGCAAACAGTGCTGACACACTCCCAGGGACACCACAAACGCACACGCGGAGCCAGCACCTCACAGGAGCGCCCGGTGGGACCACTGTCTGCCATTCTTTCTGCCTCTGTCTGTCTCTCTGTTTCTCTCTGTCTCTGTCTCTCCTCCACAACATGCTCTCCAGGGCACACAGGCACGCACACGCCGGCCTTCTCTTTCCCACACTGCCAGACCGACAGCGTCACGGGGACCTAAGTGCCAGATGGACTTTATTTGCAGAGAGCGGTTGGGGTGACAGAGAGACAAAGCACATTATTGAGAGGGCGTGGGCCCAGCATGTGGGGAGGAAGAGGGAGTTAGGCAGGGAGTGGAACCCAGCAAAACAGAAAAGACAAGGGCAGGAAGACAGGCATACATGGAGGGAGGCTGTGCAAAACCAGGGGGGTCCGTTTACTGAATAAGCATCTGTGGACCACCTACACGGGGCAGGATGACCCCTTCTACGTGGCATCCGTCAGAGAGCAGGACAGGCTGAGATCCTGGGCCCCCGGGAGCCCACATTCCAGCCGGGCACACAGAATAACCACTACGAATAGATAAATTGTCCGGCTGGAAGGGAGTGAGTGTCACAGAGGAAAGGGGAGCGGAGCAAGAGTAGGGGGCTGGGAGTGCAGGCTGTAGTGTCCCGCGGTGGTGAGGGGCGGCCTGGCTGAGACAGCTTGGCAGGAGGTGCGGGAAAGCACCCAGAGCACCGCAGGCAAAGGGAGCAGCGGGTGCCAAGGCCCGGGGAAGATGGGGCAGGTGTGGACAGGCACGGGGTGCTCCCGGAGACCCCCTTCCCCCGGACCAAGGCAGCAGACAGATGCCCTGACGTGGGAATTAAGGACAGAAAGGGGAAAATCATGAGACAGAGACCAACAGACAGCAGAGCAGCCAGCCGCCACCCATGAATGCGGAGGAGGCCTCAGGATGGGGGCTGGGGTTGCCTTCCGGAGCCTCCCCAGGCCGGGCTGGGCCCGGGCTGCCCCCGTGCTTCTCACTCTGGGTCCCCCTTCTCCCCCTGGGGCACCTCCTCGGCCTCCCCCTCCCGCTGCCTCCAGGGCCGCCCCAGGTAGTCCCGGATGGAGCTCACGGGGCTTCTCCTTCGGGGGTGAGGGTCCAGCAGCCCCCACAGGAGAGCGTCTGCCACGGGCGTCAGGCCAAGCCAGGGCTGAGGACGGGCCTGGGGCTGGCCTGAGGCCTGCCAGATGACGTAGTCCTCATAGAAGGGGTCGGCCTCCACCAGGGGCTGGTCCCAGGGGAAGTAGCCAGTGAGAAGGCAGAAGAGCAGGACGCCCAGTGCCCAAGCGTCCAGGGCGGGCTGGATGGGCAGGCCCTCGGGGAGGGGCGGGGGGCCACAGAGCTCCGGGGCCGTGTAAGGTATGGGTGGCCCCACCAGGCGCAGCAGGGTTCCGCGGGGCCTCGTGTGGCCGAAGTCGGTAAGCTTGACCCACCGGCAGGCTGGGTCGCACACCAGCACGTTCTCCGGCTTGAGGTCCCGGTACACCAGGCCGCGGGAGTGGATGTGCTCCAGGGCTGAGGCCAGCTGGGCCGCACAGCGCTGGGCTGCTGGCTGCAGGAGGCCCACCTGTGGGTGACAGGTGTCAGGGTCCACCACCCTGCCCCCCAGCCAGAAGGGAACGGGGCCATAGCGCTTGTCCTCGGCCCCGGGGACCAGGCCCAGGGGATGGAGGGCCCCAAAGAGGGTGGCTCTGGTGAGGCCTGGTGTGAGCCCCACGGTGCCTGGTGTGAGCCCCGTGGGCCCTGGCAGAGCCCCGTGGGGCCTGATGTGAGCCCCGTGGCCCTGGTGTGAGCCCCGTGGGGCCTGGTGTGAACCCCGTGGGGGCTTGTGTGAGCCCCGTGAGGCCTGGTGTGAGCCCCGTGGGCCCTGGTGTGAGCCCCACGGTGCCTGGTGTGAGCCCCCTGGGGCCTGGCGTGAGCCCTGTGGGCCCTGGTGTGAGCCCCGTGGGGCCTGGTGTGAGCCCCATGGCCCTGGTGTGAGCCCCGTGAGGCCTGGTGTGAGCCCCGTGGGCCCTGGTGTGAGCCCCGTGGGCCCTCGTGTGAGCCCCGTGGGTCCTGGCGTGAGCCCCGTGGGCCTGGCGTGAGCCCCGTGGGTCCTGGCGTGAGCCCCGTGGGGCCTGGCGTGAGCCCCGTGGGTCCTGGTGTGAGCCACGTGGGCCCTGGTGTGAGCCCCGTGGGCCCTGGTGTGAGCCCCACGGTGCCTGGTGTGAGCCCCACGGTGCCTGGTGTGAGCCCCGTGGGTCCTGGTGTGAGCCCTGTGGGCCCTGGTGAACCTCAGTGGGGTGCAGTGTTGGTTCTGTGGCGGCCATGAACTCCTTAGAGACCTCACAATTCCACAAGACCTGTGGGCCCAGTGAGGCCTCTGCAGGGCTACCTGAGTCACCATGCAGTGAGTGTGATTCCTGGGGCCCAGGTTGGGTAGGGGCATCCACGTGGCACCCCCTGAGCCATGGGAGGCTGACCCACCTTGGGCTGGATGAAGGCGATGAGGTCTCCATGCAGGACAGGCTCGGTCAGGAAGCTGTAGGAGTCGACCGACTCCACGCCAATGCCGTAGGCCGCCACGATGGCCGAGTGCGAGCCCAGGGAGAGGCCCACACAAAACTCATACAGGAAGCCTCGGAGGGTGGTGGAGGCCTTCGGGAGCTGCTTCAGGGCAAAGGTTGTGCCTGACGGAGCAGGGACAGAGGTGAGAGGTGCATGAGCCTAGGGCCAGCCCTGCTGTCCCTCAGCCTGGACTCTCTCCCATATGCCGCCCTCACCCCCTCCACCGCCTGCCCCCTGCCAAGCCTGCCCTAGAACAGCGTGGCCACCGAAACAACACCAGTGGTAATGATAATAATAATAACAATGATAATAGTATTTAGTGAGTTCCTACTCTGCTGTCTTGGAGCAGGTAGAATGGTACCACGAAAACCAAACTCAGAACTTCCAATAATTTTATTGGGCCCCTCGTTCCAGCAAACCCATGCCAAAAAGCCATGTTTGAGGCAACTGGGGAAAAGATACCCTGAACTGGGTATTAGACCCCACTAAGGAATTATTGTGAATTTTGCCACACGTGGAAACAACTTCCTAGAATGTAAGCTCCCAGGAGGCAGAAACTCTGGTTTCTCCAATTTTTGTTTTTTTCTTTTCCATTACGGTCCTTAAAAAACTGAAAATAGAGTTATCATGTGATCCTGCAATCCTACTCCTGGGCATATATCTGGTAAAGACTCCATTCAGATACATGCACCCCAATGTTCATAGCTGAACTATTTACAATAGCCAAGACATGGAAGCCACCTAAATGCCCATTGACAAATGAATGGATAAACACAGGATGGAGTATTCCTCAAGCCATAAAAAAGAATGAAATCGTGCCATGTGCAGCAACATGGATGGACCTAGAGATTGTCATACTGAGTGAGGTAAGTCAGACAGAGAAAGACAAATAGCATATGGTTTGTTCAATTTTTGAGTCACCAGCTGCCAGGGCCCAACCTTGCCCAAGAGGCTGTGTGTGATGGGGGAGGGTCACGTCCTTACCTAAAATGCTAACCATTCCCCTCCCCCTCCCCAACTGGGTGCAGCAGTGCCTCTTCTGTTTATCGACAATGCTCTGAATTCCCACCATCATGCACAAGGTGCCTTCGATTTTGAGGACCTGGAAGAGGCCCCCTTACAAACCCTCTGTTCCCCATTATGGCCTCCAAGTTCTGTGACGACCCAGGTCTGCATCTTTTTGCATCTTTCTCTGTTATGGGCTGACTTGTGTCCCTCCCCCCACCACTCCCCACTGCGAAATTCATATGTTAAAGTTCTCACCCTGCAGTATCACACAATATAACTGTATTTGGCCGCATCACACGGCTTGCGGGATCTTAGTACCCCATCCAGGGATTGAACCCAGGCCCGTGGCAGTGAAAGCGCAGAATCCTAACCACTGGACCGCCAGGGAATTCCCTGGAGAGAGGGTCTTGAAAGAGGTAAAATGAGATCGTTGGGGTGGTCCTTAGTCCAGTATGACTGGTGTCCTTATAAGAAGAGGAAATTTGGACACAGACATGCACACAGGGGAGACGGTGTGAGGACACAAGGAGAAGGTGGCCGTCTGCAAGCCGAAGAGAGAGGCCTCAGGAGAAACCAACCGTGCTGGCACCTTGATCTCGGACTCCCGCCTCCAGAACTGTGAGCCCCCCCCAGTCTGTGGTACTTCGTTATGACAATCATAGGAAACTAACACACCCTCTCCCCATTCGTGCTGGGAGCTCCCTGAAGGCTGGGCTGGCTCAGATTCCTCCTTGGGGGCCCAGCAGCCCCCTGGACAGGGCTGAGCCCTCCAGTCTCCTTGGAAGGTGACGACCAGATTGGGGTTGGGGTGCACAACCACCGTGTGCTGGCCTTGCTAAGTGCCTGGCAGACAGCATGGCTCTGCGTCACTCCCACGATGACCACCAAGCCGGCCACGTGTGAGGGCCATGAGAGGGGGCTCTGTCTTCCTCCCCATTGTCCCCAGCAACTAGAGCTACCAACATTTCCTCAGAGAATCACAGTTCTTTCAGAGAAGGAATCATCACCCACGTTTTCAAAGGAGGAGGCTGAGGTTCGGAGAGGGTAGGGGAGTTACTAAGATCACACAGCCTGGAAGGAGCAGAGGCAGGACTTGATTGAGGTTTACAGACTCCTCAGCCTTGGCTAGCTTCTGCCTGGGCCCACACCACTGCCCCCCGCCTCTGTCCCCAGGCCTTTGTACCTTTCTGACGGTGAGTGACCAGCAGGACCCGGCCAAAGCGACCCTGGCCCAGGGGACGCACGTGCTGGTAGAGCTCGTCCACCTCGGCCTGGACCAGGGTCTGGGCGCTCAGCGCCATCATGTCCTCCAGTGCCAGGGCCGCTTCCTGGCCCTGCCGCAGCTCCTCTGCCGTGAGGCCCCCCAGGTCCTCCCCAGCACCGTTCTCCACAGCCCCCATCTCCATTTCCACCTGTTTCTCCTCTGATGGCTTCCCAGGCATCTCTGCAAGGGCAGAAGAGAGGGTGACCAGGACTTAGGTCCTGCCAGACCAGGGGCCAGGGGAGGAGGGGCTGGGGACCTGGACTCCTGGATCTGAGGAGGAGGGTGGAAGCTGATTGTCTCAGGCCATCGTGACTCATTTTCCCTTCTTATTAGAGGCGTCTTGGGAGTGGGGAGACCAGTCTCGGGTTGGGGTGAGGTCAAGTCTGAGGCCACAGATGTCCCTCACCCCACCCCCACATCCCTGCGCCACCTGATGGCCTGAGGATGAAAGATGAACCAGATAACTCGAGACACCCCCCACTTGTTTCCAAAGCAAACAGGCTTGGGCCCTGGGGGTGGGTGAGCAGCCTCAGCTTCCTAAGAGTAAACAGGTGCTCTCTGCCCCCAGGGCCTGTGCAGGGCCGGCAGCTCACACCAGGGCCTGGGGGACGCCTGGGGCCTGGGTGGGAGCAAGCACTCGGGGATGATCACCAAGCCCTTACGTGGTCTGGGCTCCAACTCAATAGCCCCAGCCCCTCCCCACTCAGACCCAGGGGTCCAGGCCCCCAGGTCCTCCTCCCTCAGACCCAGGGGTCCAGACACCCAGCCGACCCCTCTGCCACGACCTTATGTAACTCACACATCTTGGGACCCCCCCCAAGACTCTGTGTCCCTGACACTCAACCACTCCACAGTCTCAAGGTCTGTAATTAGCCCCTGATCCCCCAAAGAACCCAGGACTCTGACCACCTGCACAGCTTCACCCTCAGGCCCACCTCAGGCGGTCTGACCCTTGCCTCCTCCTGACCCGGGCTCCAACCTCCGGACCTCACCTTCTCCAAGGCTTGCCTGACCCTTCGGCTGCCCGCTGTGGTCAGTGCCCAGCACTCAGAGCCCAGGCCAGCAGAGGCCTGCCCTGCAGCAAGACCCCGCCCCCACCTAGGGGGTCGTAGCCCCGCCCCAGGCCTCGCCCCTTGAACCTCATGGGGAGAGCGACATCGTGCGTTGTCTCCCAGAACTGGCTCTGGCCAGACAGATATCCCAGGCCAGGAAGTCAGTCCTCCCTCTTCAGACCAGACCCCAGCCCCTCCTCCCTCAGACCCAGGGGTCCGGGCCCCCAGCCCCTCCTCCCTCAGACCCTGGGGTCCAGACCCCCAGCCCCTCCTCCCTCAGACCCTGGGGTCCAGACCCCAGCCCCTCCTCCCTCAGACCCTGGGGTCCGGGCCCCCAGCCCCTCCTCCCTCAGACCCAGGAGTCCGGGCCCCCAGCCCCTCCTCCCTCAGACCCTGGGGTGTAGGCCCCCAGCCCCTCCTCCCTCAGACCCTGGGGTCCAGACACCCAGCCCCTCCTCCCTCAGACCCAGGGGTCCGGGCCCCCAGCCCCTCCCCCCTCAGACCCAGGAGTCCAGGCCCCCAGCCCCTCCTCCCTCAGACCCAGGGGTCCAGATCCCCAGCCCCTCCTCCCTCAGACACTGGGGTCCAGACCCCCAGCCCCTCTCCCCTCAGACCCATGGGTCCGGGCCCCAGCCCCTCCCCCCTCAGATCCAGGGGTCCAGGCCCCCAGCCTCTCCCCCCTCAGATCCAGGAGTCCTGGTCCCCTGTAGAGGATGAAATCATTTCTCCAGCTTGCCCCTGCCTTGACCCCAGCCAGCTGCCCCATTAGTGCCCCACTGACAGGTCTGACACAAGTGTTTGGTAAGGGGCGTCCGGGGGAGGAGACATGGGGTCCTGTGTGGGGAAAGGATGAGACAACAAGATTCCAGAATGATGCAGTGAGAAATGATCTCAGACTCGGAGCAGAGGGGGAGCAGGTGGTGCAGCAACTGGGAAGTGAAGGCCCTGAAGGGAGGGGAAGAAGGGAGGGGAGTCCCAGTTATGAGTCTGCAGACTTCAAAGTTGGGCGGGGGGCAGGCAGGGACTCCCAGGGCTGAAGGAGGAGGCAGGGGTGGGGTCCCGGAGGGTTGCACCCACCCCCTCAGGTTTAGAGCGAGATGATCAATGTGAACTCACTTGATTCTTTTTAAATTTACTTTTTATTTCAGAATCATTTTTAGATGTGCAGGACAGCTGCTTTGAGCTCCCATGTCGCCTCACCAAGCTCTCTGCCAGGTGAGTCCCTCACCCAGCCATCGGTGCATTTGTCCAAATGTAGACAGTAACCGTCAGTCAAACGCTAGATGCTTCCCATGTCCATCAACAGCCTTTACCTGCCCCAGGGTCCAATTCAGGACACCCCGTCGTATGGAGTGAACTCACGTTTTTAAATCTAGAAAGCACATAGGACAGATTCCCCAGAAAGAAGCAGGCCCCCGTGGCCGTGCTGGGTGCGGGGCACGCGGCATGGGATCCACGCAGCCCCTGCCTTGCAGGCGGGAAGCTTCACAAGTCAGGGGTCTGTGTGCTGGGATGGGGGTGGCATTGGGCTGGCCCGGGTGAACACAGATCCCTGCAAACCAGCCGTGGCCCTCAGCGTGGACGGGACCAGCACACGCCACGGTGCTTGTGCTCTCAGGGAGCTGGCGCAGGAGGCTCGCCGTGTGAGAGCAGAACCCGAAAGGATGTGCAGGGGGACAAGACCAAGTCTATCCTGGGCAGCCTGTGAGGGGAGATGAAAAAGGTGGAGGCGCAGATCGCTGGGCTACAAGTTTCGGAGGAGCCGGAGAGGCCCCCGGGGAGGGGTCTACTTTCTGGAGGCCTGGAGTTGGGAGGAAGGCATTCTCGGGGGAGAACACAGGGTTTCCAAACGTCTGCAAGCAAGAGAGGGTGTGTGTGTGCCTATCTGTGTGTCCATTTAGGTCCAGAAAGGATGAGTGCCTCCCCTTAATGTCCCCCAGAGCCCAGGGAAGTGGGAGAGATGGAAGGCGAGGTTTCCATGGTGTTGGATATGGAAAGCCCAGATTTGGTGCCAGGGCCAGCGGGAGTCACCTAAGGTCTTAAAGGAGAGGACTGACCACATCACAAGTCCATAAGCACCCAACGTGTCCCCACCGTGCAGAAATGCATCTACAGGGGAAACAGCACCTTCCTTCAAGAAGACACGCTCAGGACAGAAGAGAGAGGAAGGGTCCTTGAGGGAGGAGGGGTCAGGACCCCTGGATCTGAGGGGGAGGGGCCGGGGGCCTGGACCCCTGGGTCTGAGGGAGGAGGGGTGGGGGTCTGACCCCTGGGTCTGAGGGAGGAGGGCTGGGGGCCTGGACCCCTGGGTCTGAGGGAGGAGGGGCTGGGGCCCTGGACCCCTGGGTCTGAGGGAGGAGGGGCCGGGGGTACCGGACCCCTGGGTCCTCAGTCAGGAGGGGGATTGTGCATACAAGTCCAGGCTTCAGTTGGGAGAGATGCAATGTGTTCCATCTCTGTCCTCCCGGGAGCAGCTGTCTCTCCATCCAGGTGGCCATGGGGGCTGGGGGAGAGGCCTTTGGCCCAAGCTCTGGGCGCTTGTCCCAGTCAGCTGGTCAGGGCTGTCCCCCATCTGTCCGCACCTCCCACCTCATTGTCGTCATTCTCTTCCCCCTCTGACCACTCTTCCAGGCTTGCTCCCCCCTCTTCCTCCTCCCCGTCTTCACTGGACACACTCCCCAAGCCCCCAGGTCTCTCTTTGTTCTCCTTTAACCCCCAATCATCCCCCAGGAAGCCCAGGACAGCCAGTGGGGGGATCCTAGTCTCTTGATTCAGGTCCAGAAGCCCCTGGAGCAGTGCCAGAGCTGGGGGCGCAAACTGGTCCCAAGGGGGCGGTGGTTGAAGTGGCTGGGGCCTGGTGGTCATCCAGCCAGCAAAGGCCTCGAACCCAGGGTCAGGGGCTAGCGCCGCATCCCAAGGGAAACAGGCCATGGCCGCACAGAAGAGAAGCACCCCCAGCCCCCAGGAGTCCACTGCTGGTCGCAGGGGCAGGGTGTCAGGGGGCAGCAGGAGGCAGAGCTCGGGTGGGGCGGAGGGCAGTGGCCCTGGCGGGGCAGAGGTTGGACTGCCCTCAGGCCGGGTCAGACCCAGGTCACCCAGGGCCACACGGCTGCAGACAGGGTCGAAGACCAGCACGTTGTCTGGCTTGACGTCCGCATGCACCAGCCCCCGGCCATGGAGGAAGTCCAAGGCTCCAGCTAGCTGGGCCACCACCCGCTTCACCTGCAGCTCTGGGAGGCCCTGGGGTCAAAGAGAGAGGACGAAGGTCAGGCTGCCTTGGTTCCTTCTTTACGTTGCTTCTTGGGGTTCAAGAATCCAAATTCCCAGACAAGGGGCTACCTCTAGTGTCCCCAGAACATACCCCCAACAGCTTCTCCAGGTCATCCTCAACCACAAGCTGCCCCCACATCTGTACTCCTGTAGACCAAATCCCAGATGTTTTCCTCACTGGAACCCCAGATCTAACGAGAACTTCTTGAACTTCCATCAGACTTTGTCTTAACACTCAAACCCATTCCTTATATTTCTTATCTCCTCTAAACTGACCACCAAGATCTCCAGTGAAAACCCAAATCCCACACTTAATCCTCATCTGAGTCCCGTACTAATGGAGGTCCCATCTCTAACTCAGACCCAGTTCTAAAGTCCCACAGGTTATTTCATCAATCGACTGATAGATCGATCCATCCAGCTAGCCACGCAGCAAGACAGCAATCCATCCATCAAACCAGTTATCCATCCAACGGTCTATACAGCAGGGTTTCCACTCAATACCCATTCCGCCAGCTAGTCAGCAATCCAATAATTTGTCCAGTTATTTAATAGCCAACATCCATCCATTCATCCCTCCATCCTTCAATCCATCCAAACATCCATCCATCCATCCATCCACCCATCTTTCCATCCATCCGTCCATCCTACTCTTTCCCTCCTTCTCTCCCTCCCTTCCTTTTTTCCTTCTGTTTATCCCCAACCCTATTTCAAATCCAAAGTATATTCCTAAAGATGGCCCCACCCTAACTTCAAACTCAAGTACCCCCAGAATATCATGGATTCAGTCCTGACCTGGTCTTTCTAGAGAGAACTTCATTACAGCCCTTCTCCAACTCAACCTACATACACATTCCCAAGCATCTCTGCTTCACTCTGCAGCCCCAGCCATGCTCTTCTCCACACCCGTGACCAATCTATAATCAACCCTAAACTCAACCCATCCAACTCCACCCACACCCGTTCCCAATGCCAATGCCCATTAAAAGCCCATCTCTGTCTCCTTCCCTACCCCCTCATCCGACCTGATCCATCCTCAGCCCCAATCCCAACTCCCCGCCCTGGATGGATTAGGGTTGGGGGTAGTCATGGAACTGCACTGAGAATTAGAAATAAGGAGGTGGTTTGGGGGCTTAGGGTGGAGTTAATATTTGGGGGTCAGGGTTGGAGACAGGACTGGGGGAGGGACAAAGTCAGACCTGGGATGAGCAGTCCCAACCTCTGTCCCTTGCCTCCCTGCCTCACCCGTTCCTGCAGCATCCCGCTGAGATCCCCACAGGGCGCATACTCCTGGGCCAAGGCGAAGTGTCGGGGCGTCTCCAGGGGTCCTGCCAGGGTCTGGAGCAGGCCTGGATGTGATGAGACACAGCGGCCCACACAGAACTCTCTCAGGAAGGTGGTTCTCAGGACCGAGTCCCGAGGTAGGAGCTTCAGAGCCACAGCCGGACCTGCTGGGGAGGCGGGGGCAGAAGGGAACTCAGGGCGCTCTGATCTTGCTGTGGGGCCCTAGGCAAGCCACTCAACCTCTCTGAGCCTCAGACGCCTTACTTATAAAACAAGAGGGGCAGGGCATAGTGTCTGACCTCTCTGCGCCTCGAGTTTCTCCATCTGTGAAGTGGAGGTTGGAGGAGACCTTCCCTGAGGACTCTTTCTGCTCTGCCTCAGGTTGCTTTGTGGTCTTGCACAGCTGCCTTACCCTCTCTGGACCTCAGTTTCCTCTCGCATAAAGTAGGGGACGCGGAGACTTGAATTTCAGTCCAAGTTGTGCTCCCGCCTTGCTGTGTGACCTCAGGCAAGTGTCTCACCCTCTCTGGGTGAGTTCCATTTTTTGGAAGACCACAGAGCTCTTAACTTTCTGGAGCCCCATCAAGATGTGTCCTCATCAGCTCCCCGCAAGGCTGCTCCCTGTCTCAGTGGTTTCAGAGGGGGAAACCTGGGGGACATCAAGGACTGTGCCCTTTGGTGGCCAAACTCACCCCCTTGGCGAGGCCGGGCAAGGAGCACGTGGCCGAAGGAGCCGGAGCCAAGCTTTCGGATGAGGTGATACTGGACACGCAGACTCCTCACTGGGGTCACCCTGGTGGCCGTCAGCTCCACGAGCCTCTGGAGGGCCGTGGCTGTGTCCTCCTGCAGGAGAGGGACAGAGGTGGGGAGGGGGTGAGTCTAGGGGCCACCTAGAGCAGCAGGGGGGCCTGGAGGCCCAGCCCAGGGCTGAGGTGGGGGGTTGGTCCCCAGGGAGGGGGATGAGTCACAATGACTCACCCGCCCTCAGGCCACCTGTTTTTGTGTCCTGGCGGGGTTATGGGTGATTGTCTCAGCGCCCCTGCCCCCTGCCATCTGTGGGAGCCACCAAAGCCCCAGCCCCGCTGGGGGCCTCCTCAGCCCACACCACCCCGGCTCTACCCCTCTCTCTCTCCATCCTCCTCTCTTCCCGGGTTTCCTGTTCTTGGTTTCTGAGTACATTTCCCCCAGGGGTCTTGGCCTTGCTGTGTGTCCTCGGGTTTAGTTCTTCTGGGTCTTTGATGTTTCTGTTTCCCTGTCTCTTCCGTGTCTCTCTGTGTCTCTCTGTGTGTGTCTGCCCCTGGCCCTCTCCATCTCCCGCATCCCTCTCTGTCTCTCTCTGTCTCTCCCTCCCTCGTCTCCTTTCTCTCACCTCCGGGTCCCCATCCTCCTGGTTCTCGGGGTCCCTGAGCTCCATCTCAGGGTGACCTGATGTCAGCTGGCCCTCGGGCAAGCACCCCTGGTCTGGGCTCCCCAAAAGCAGCACGCCCACTGAGCTCCACTGCACCCCTGAGCAGAGCCAAGGCCTGGAGCTCATCTGAAGGGTCTGCCTCCGTGCCCCTCTGCGTCCGAGTCCAGAGACTTCCCTGCCTGTCTGGACCCCTCTCTCCACACCTCCCTGTCTCTGTCTTGCCCTTTTTCTAGCTCCCGGGTCTCAGGGTGGGTCTCCCCGCCTGTCTGTTGGTCCCCGGCCCCTCGCTCCTGTCCCCACGCTCTTCCCACTGTGGCCACTGTCTGTCTGTCTGTCTTTCAGGATGTCCGCACTCTGTCCCCCACTCTGGCCTGCTCTCCCCAGTGTCTCTCCGTCTCTCTCCCGTCTTTGTTTCTGACTCTCTCCAAGCCTTTTGTCCCTCCCTTTTTCTGGGCCTGGGACAGGGGTGTGTGTGACAGCTCAGAGACATCCTGTCACCCCCCCCACCCCTCCCTCCCCCTTCCAAACTTAGACCAGCTTGGACTCTGGGCTCTGGTCCCAGGACAGAGGGGACAAAACATATTATGAACCCCCAGGGGCCGGGCCTGAGGGCAGCAGAGAAAGGGGAGCCCAGCCCCTTCATACACCTTACCTGGGTTGGGAGACCCAGGGCTCTGTGCATCCACCTGCCTCCATGGGCCTCTGGTGACCAGGGAGACCACTCCCAAAGCCCCCTAATACCAAGAGTCCCCACCCCCAGCCCTCCCCGATCAGACCCGGGAGCTCTTAATAGAGAGACTCTGGGGAAAAGTCTTCTTTCATGTACTCAGCGAGGCTCTGAGCCCAGCTCTGCGCTGGGACCTTCATGCTGCATCCTCCCAGCCACCCAAAAGGGTGGTGATTTATCCCCAGTTTACAGAAAAGGAAACTGAGGTTCTGAGTGGCAATCGGCTTACGTGGGGTCAGAGAGGAGGAGGTGTGGGGTGACGCGGGACAGGCCTGTGTGACTCAGCCCGGACGCCTGCCCCATCAGGTTTCAACTACTACTACAACCTGCTATTAATAAAGACGCAGCTAGAAAGGTCTCTGGGCCCCTGGAAGGATCCCCAGGAAACTGGCTTCTGTGTTGGCCCTGGGAACCTGGGCAGGGCTGGCGGGGTGCGGTGCAGAGGCAGAACTTCCTTTGTTCTTTGACTTTTCGAGGTTTGTGGAAAGTTGCAAGCACAGAACAGTGGAAAAGGAAAGCCACAGGGAACACCCTCCACTCCATTGACCAGACTTCACAAACATTACTTTTTGCCATACTCTCTTTCTCTCTCTTTTCTTTTGTGGGGATGGAGTATTTTAAAGTAAATTGCAGCCTAGGGAAATCATCTGGGGCAAAATGATACACTGCCTGGTGTTTGGTTTCAAATACTCCAGCGGAGGAAAACATGGCCCAAGTGAGGGTGGGGATCTTGAGTCAACAGCACATGTGTTGCTGAGCACATGGAAGTTCCTTTACTCTTTACTTTTGTTCTGCTAGAAATTTCCCTCATAAAAAGCTAAAAGTCACTAAATAAACTACAGACATCGTGATAAATTCTGCCCCAATGCTCAGGTTTACGTTTCCATCAAAGGAAGGAAAATTTCCAGCTCAACTGCAAAACTCTTATCAATCACATCGAACGGCAGTAACGGTAATTCCTTAACATAAGCTAATACTCAGTCTGTATTCTTCGTCCCCCAATTTTCCCAGTTTTCTATTGCTGCTTCAGTTGAGTCAGTAATCAGTGTCAACATGTGACTTTGGAGGAACTTTTTTTTTTATTTTGAAGTATAGTTGACTTACAATATTGTGTTAGTTTCAGGTATACAGAATAGTGATTCTTTTTTAAAAAAAATATATTTATTTATTTATTTATGGCTGCATTGGGTCTTTGTTGCTGCATGCGGGCTTTCTCTAGTTGCGGCAAGCGGGGGCTACTCTTCGTTGCGGTGTGCGGGTTGCTCATTGCGGTGGCTTCCCTTGTTGCGGAGCTCGGGCTCTAGGTGCGCGGGCTTCAGTAGTTGTGGCACGCGGGCTCAGTAGTTGTGGCCTGCAGGCTCTAGAGCGCCGGCTCAGTAGCTGTGGCGCACGGGCTTAGTTGCTCCGCGGCATGTGGGATCTTCCCAGACCAGGGCTCAAACCCATGTCCCCTGCATTGGCAGGTGGATTCTTAACCACTGTGCTACCAGGGAAGCCCCTGAAGGAACTTTTGATCACTCTGCCTTTCGTATTATTTGAATTTCCCCCACAGCATGTTACCTATTCAAAAACTAAAACTAAAATTAAATAATGCGATGATGACCCTTCATTCAATGCTTATAAGGTGTCAGGCCCTGGCTCTCTATTTTTTAACTTTTTAAAATTCATTCAAGACTTTGTGGAGTCCTCCCGACAAGGCTTGGACGAGTAGGATGATGGCTTCCAATTTACTGATGGGGAAACGAAGCCCTGGAGAAACAGAGGCATTGGTCAGCAGCCAGAGAGAGGCAGAGCCAGGATTCGCGAGGGTCCGGGGACCCCAGGCTGCCCTCTACCACGCCACCACCCCACTCAGGCTAGAGCTGAGTCCCTCCCCTGGGGGGCTGCAGGGCCTGCAGGGCAGCTGCTGGGCTGGAGCTGGAAGGTCAGGCTGCAGAGCTGGCCACCTGGGTCCCCCAGTGGGAGGGTGAGAGGGGCCGCTGCAGGCCTCTGGCCCTCCCCAGCCCCCCCAGAGGCTCACTGATGATCCGGGAGCTTTACACCTCCCCATTTAGCCTCACTGCCGCGTGGGGTCACCCAGAGTGACCGGGAGAGGCAGGTGTGATGGTGCGGGGGGAGGCCCAGCCCAGGCCCCAGGGTGCACACGCCCCTGTTGAAGCTGGGCTCTGGGCCTCCTGCCTCCCCACGCCCCCGTGTCTGCTGCTCTCCAGCTCCCAAGGACTCCTCCTGTGACTGTCTCCTGCCTCTGTCCCCCTGGCCAAGTGTCCAGCTACCTCCGTGCCTCAGTTTCCTCCTCATGAAATGGGAGCAATTGCTGGTCGTACTCAGAGCATTATTGTCAAAGAAACATTTAAAGTCTGTAACATATTATACACTGACAATACGTAATGATTGTACCTGATACAATCACAAATGCAATATACATGATCTTATACATAATTATATATACTATGGACTGTCATATATATGAGGTCTGGTATATATCTTATATATTATATATATACTTTATATATTTTTCCAAATAAAATATTTACTTAAAGATCACATCAAGAATTAACTGCACTTCAGGGCTTCCCTGGTGGCACAGTAGTTGGGAGTCCGCCTGCTGATGCGGGGGACGCGGGTTTGTGCCCCGGTCAGGAAGGATCCGACATGCCGCGGAGCGGCTGGGCCCGTGAGCCATGGCCGCTGGGCCTGCGCGTCCGGGGCCTGTGCTCTGCAACGGGAGTAGGCCACAGCGGTGAGAGGCCCGCGTTCCATACTGCAAGAAACAAAAAACAAACAAACAAACAAAAAAAGAAAACTGCACTTCAAATATTGTGCAGTTGGGGAATTCCCTGGTGGTCCAGTGGTTAGGACTCCGTGCTTTCACTGCCAAGGGCCCAGGATTCAATCCCTGGTCGGGGAACTAGGACCCCGCAGGCCACATGGCATGACCCTCCCCCCCCAAAAAAAGAAAAAATGTTGCGCAGTTGATCATTCACCTGCCCACCCCCATATCCTTGGACCAAAAAAAGAGATAAAAAGAAAAAGAAAAAAAAAAAAAGCCTGTAACGTTACATTGATGTGTCTTGTCCGGAAAGAATAAGATCACATACTAGTAGGGCAAATCTTGGCCATTAGCAGTTTTCGGGGTGCGTCATGAAGACTGGGCTGCCCTCCCCTCTATGTTCACAAGAATCATGCTGTTTTCTCTCTATTGCACCCGGGCAGGGGGCTCTGTTCCTACAGGCACTGAATAAATACTGTTAAACAAAATAATGGATGAAAACACTAGACATAGCACCTAGAACAGAGCGATTGCTCAGTGTTACGATTGCTCTCAACAAATACGCTGATGGCAGTTACAACAGGACAGACACTGTGCTGGGGGCTTTATTCACCCGTGCAGGAATCTCACGGAATCCTCACCAGCTACCTGTCAGAGTGGCTCTAATATTTTTCAAGGCACACGCAGGCCACATATGACCCCTCACTGCCTGTCTGTCTGACCTGGTCAACACAGCAGTACAAACCCTTGCTATGGTTCCTCATGCAAAAGAATATGTCAGGCACACACACACAAAATATCCCAAATAACCATAATAAGCACCTCCATGTCCACCACCGTCCAGCTGAAGAAATAGAACTTTTCAAATATAACTGGAACCCTCTGTGTACTTACCCTTCTCCAAGTCCTTCCCTTCCCTCCCAGAAGTAATCACCATCCTTAAGGAGGTGTTGTTGTATAAATAGCATCAAAGGTTAAATGTTGATGCTATACGAAGGTTAAATGTTGTATAAATAGCATCACCTCTCTGACCTTCCGCAGCTTGCTTTCGTCCTCACCAGCTCACCCCTGTGAGTTTCATCCGTGCGGTTACACGGAGCTCAGGCTCTTTCTTTTGCAAAGATGTTGAATAGTCTAGTGTATGGACACGTTGTATTTTATGGATGCATTATTCCGAGCGTGGACATTTTATTTTTCTCCACTATCATGCTCTTCCAAGCAGGGCTGCAGAAAATATTCTTATACGTGTTGCCTTGTGCTGAGTGGTACACTTCATGGGGCACTGGCCCCAAAGTGGAATTCCTGGGTCGCAAGAAAAACGCGCGGCTAAATTCTTAGATATTGCCACATGGCTCTCCAAGGTGGCTGTATCTGACATCGCCTTTTTATTTTTATTTTTGAGTCCGCAGGTCTCTTGGAGAGTCTCAAGAAAGCTATAGAGATGTGCACTGTCTGATACGAAAGCCACTAGCGGTGTGGAGCGCTTTCGCACTTGAAACGTGGCTTGTCCAAACTGAGATGTACTGTGAGTACAAAACAGACCCCGGATTTCAAAGACTTAGCACGAAAAAGAGAATGTAAACTACCCGTTGATGATATTTATATTAATTACATGATGACATGATGATGTTTTGGATATCCAGTCGAGCTCATCATTGGCGGATTCCGTATTTGCAAATTTGCCTACCCACTAAAAATGCTCCTGTGACCCCTGAACCTAGAGCACAGTGCTTTCGCGGGCGTGCGCAGAGCGGCCAACAACGGGAGTCTCTGACACATGTTCCCAGCTGAGGTTGAACAAACTCGCATCCTGTAAACGAGTGTCCTTTTTGCAGTATTGCGCTATTTCTTGGTGACTTTCAAACGCCTCCCCAGACACGAAGCCCAAGTGCTGTCTAGTGTCCTAAAGGCTGGGATGGGGCTTATGGAGAAAATGCATTTTAGATAAGCTTCCTTTGGGCATGAGTTACACCACTGTTGGCTGTGAGCTTAATGTCAGTGAGTCCACAATATGCATATTAGACAAGGTGCCTTTAAGCAGAAGTAGACATAAAACAAGGTTATGTATAAATCAATGAACAACAACAACAACGAAAGTGTGACCATAGTCTGGGAGGCAACTCACCCTGTATTTCCCCCGGGGCGTGGCTCAAGATCAATTATTCAGTGTTCACTATGCCGTTATAGACCATCACTACCGTGAATAAGAAGAATAAACTATATTGAGTGATGCCAGTAAAAAGAATATACTGTACTGAGTGAACTAAAACATATTAGTTACTTTCACCTTGTTTCTCTTGCACTTTTGTAAAAATGGAAACAGGATTTAGCAGACAACATCCAGGTTTACAGTCCCTGCCAGATCTCTCTAGAAATCTAGAGACAGTGGGCTCAGAATCAGGGCATCCTCCATGTCCACTGGGCTGCAGGCCAAGGGCCTGGCTGCATCTTCTCCCATGTGGACCATCACCCCCGCTTCCTGCCCGACTCCAGTCTCTCCCCCTAGAGTGAGCCCCCATCACCCCACCTCCGAAGGCATCTTCCTAACACTCAGAGATATCCTCTGTCCCTCAGCTTCTCAATAGCATCCCCTGGCTCCTTGTTCGTTGCCTTTGGGAAGGAATCCAAGCTCCCCAGCCTGGCCTCTGAGCTCTCCCGCAGCTGGCACTGGCCCCATCTTATCTGCTGCTACACCCATCTCACCTAACACCCCAGTCACAAGGAAGGCCTCACAGTTCCTGGGGGCACCCTGGATTCTCTCTCCCTCTCCTTGGGAAATGTGCATAGGGTGAGGAGGTTGACGGATGGCCGAGTGAAGGCCGTGTGTCATGACTTCATAAATCCCGTGTGCTTAGCGATAATTATAGCTAGTACTTACTGAATTCTGTGTATTACCAGACCCTGTGCTAATCCTCGCTGCAGCGGGGAGAGGTAGATCCTATTATTAGCTCCGTTTTATAATTGGGGAAAGGGAGGCTTGCCGAGATTCAATCTCTTGCTCAGTGTCCTGCTGGGGGTCACGGCAGAGTCGGGACTCACACGGGGACAGTTGGGCTCCACGCTTCACACTCTGGGCCTCTCTGCTGGGCTGTGTGTCTGCCGGCCAGGAGCTGGGGACACGTGTGTGTCTAGTATGCTGACTGGTCTCGTTTCCATTCAAATGCAACACTCATTTCCTGGGGCCTGAGGTGAGGCAAAGAGCAGCAGATAGATTCTGTCCTTGCCGGGAGGAATCTGGGAGGAGTCTGGAGGGTGTCGAGTACAGGGATGCAGGCAATTATGAGGCAGGGTGTTACCTGCTCTAACGGAGGTAACTCTGAAAGGTCCTGATGGGACAATGGGTGGAGGAGAAAGAAGCTTCTGAGCAGAAGCCAGTGGTGACTGGGACTCAAACAGATTAGTTAAGGGAATTCCCTGGCGGTCCAGTGGTTAAGACTCGTGCTTTCAACTGCCGTGGGCCCGGGGTTTGATCCTGGTCGGGGAACTAAGATCCCACAAGCCAGGCAGGATGGCTAGAAAAAAAGAAAAAGGAAAAGAAAAGAAAAGAAAAAACAGATTAGTTAAATTTAACTATGGAGTACCTGCCCGTTAGGGTGTATCCAACAGGGTTGCAGGTTCTGCGGACACATCAGAGAGCAAAGGGAACAACTCCCACCCTCAGAGGCAAATCTCAGAGATGGGGAGGGGATGAGTTGTTGCCCAGGGGATGGGTCACTGGCGGGGGCGGGGGGGGGGTGCGATGCCTAAAGGGTGTGGTGCTTCTTTTCGGGGTGATGGAAATGTTCTGAAAGTGATCGTGCTGATGGTCACACACCTCTGTGACGGCACCAAAAGCCCCCAAGTTGTACATTTTAAATGGGCATGTTGTGGAGTATGGGAATTATATCTCAGTAAAGCTATTTAAAAAATCCCTGTCCCGGCAGAGCACACACTCTAATCAGAGGCCCCAGCGACCTGACGTACTGGACACCCAGATCATTTTAACACCCTCCCCCTCCTGTATGGAACAGAAAGATTTTCAGTCATTACCATGCAAGAACCATCAGCATCCTTCTTGATTTGTGTTTTTTATTTCTCTTTTTAATTAATAAAACTTATTTTTCGGAGCTTTTAGGCTGACAACAAAATTGAGTGGAACGGGCCTTCCCTGGTGGTCCAGTGGTAAAGAATTGCCTTCCAATGCAGGGGACATGGGTTCGATCCCTGGTCAGGGAACTAAGATCCCACGTGCCGCAGGGCAACAGAGCCTGCACGCCACAACTACTGAGCTTGGGCGCCTCAACTAGAGAGCCCGTGTGCTGCAAACTACAGAGCCCACCTTCTCTGGAACCCATGGACCACAACTACAGAGCCCACATGCCCTGGAGCCTGCATGCCACACCTAGAGAAGAGAAAACCCTCACGCCACAACTAGAGAGAAGCTGGCGCATTGCCATGAAGACCCCATGCGCGTCAACGAAGTTCCCGCATGCTGCCACGAAGACCCAATGCAGCCAAAAATAAATAAAATAAATAAAAAATAAATCTTAAAATAAAAATTGAGTGGAAGGTACAGAGATACACCCCCTCACCCCACCCATCATAGCCTCCCTGTTACCAACATCCCCACCAGTGGTACATTTGTTACAATCGATGAACCTCTATTGACACCTCATTATCACCCAAAGCCCATAGTTGACATTAGGGCTCACTCCTGGTGTTGTACATTCTGTGGGTTTGGACAAACGTATCATGACATGTATCCACCACTACAGTATCATACAGAGTATTTTTGCTGCCCTAAAAATCCTCAGTGCTCCCTGCCATCTCCTGGCAACCCCTGATCTTTTTACAGTCTCCATAGTTTTGTGTTTTCCAGAGCGTCATATAGTTGGAATCATACAGCACGTAGCCTTTTTAAGATTGGCCTCTTTCACTTAGTTGTATGCATTCAAGATTCCTCCGTGTCTTTTCGTGACTTGACAGCTCATTTCTTTTTCGTTTTTTAATTAATTAATTAATTAATTTGTTTTTGGCTGCGTTGGGTCTTCGTTGGTGTGCGCGGGCTTTCTCTAGTTGCAGCAAGTGGGGGCTGCTCTTCATTGAGGTGTGCGGGCTTCTGATTGCGGTGGCTTCTCGTTGCGGAGCACGGGCTCGTGGCACGCGGGCTCAGTAGTTGTGGCTCGTGGGCTCAGTAGTTGTGGCACATGGGCTTCGTTACTCCGCAGCATGTGGGATCTTCCCGAACCAGGGAACGCGTCCCCTGTGTTGGCAGGTGGATTCCCAACCACTGCGCCACCAGGGAAGCCCTAAGTATATGTATTTAAAACGTCATGGTAACATTTGCAGCAAATGCTCAGAACTTAGACCAACAAAAGATATTTTGCAGGGAAGCACTGACCTTGTTTTACCACTGACCTTGTTTGCAATCGCCCGTGTGTGGTAAAAGTGAAAAGCAGACCAAACCTTTAATGGGTTTTATTCTTGCTTTTATATCTTCTGGGTGCAATATTCCCTTACTACCTGCATCTAGGGCAGAACCCTTCCACAGTCCCCACCACGGAATGGCACTCAGGGGAGATTCCATTTGACACCAAGTGGATAGGCAGAAATTAGGAAGTGGGGAAATGGGGACCCTTAGGCAGCGCTGGGGGTGTGTGTAGACTGGTGTGTCCTTCTGGGGAGCGAGAGGGAAGACATTCCCAAGTGTGAGGACTCCCCTTCTGGTGAACACCCTGTGCTGGTAGCCTTCCGTTTGTCCCTCTCTCTCCTCTCTGTCTGGGTCATTCCTGCTGACTGCGTTACCTGGGCTGCATCTGACTTCTTCTTGGGTTCAGCCACTGGAAGGTGTCAGCAGGCTGTCGGCCAGAGGTGGGAGGAGTGCAGGACATGTGTTAGGGCTCGCAGGTCCCTCCTGGCCAGGCTGCCAGTGTGACAGCGGCACTGACCTTGAGCAACTCGGTTCGTCTTTCTGAGCCTCAGTTTCTCCCTCTGTCAGGTGGGGGTGAGGCATGTTATAATCCTCCCTTCATTCATGTGTTGGACAATTATTTGCTGTATATCTCTATCCCCACTTGAAAGACATGGAAAGAGGCTCAGAGAAAGAATTCGTCAGATGATTTAACAACAACAACAAAAAGTTAAGCACCTACTGTGTGCTAGGCTGTGCTCTAGGCTCTAGGAACCCAGCGGGAAAACTCAGCCACAGTTTGCACCCTGGAAGATGACACATGTAGGTAGGGATGGTTTATGGGTTGAAGCCCTAACCCCCAACACCTCAGAACATGACCTTATTTGGAAACAGGGTCATTGCAGATGTAATTAGTTAAGAGGAGGTTGTCCTGGAGAAGATGGGCCCTAATCCATTGCTGCTGGTGCCCTTTCAGTAAGACGGCCAAGTGAAGACAGCAACGCATGGAATAACACAGTGTGACGAGGAAGGCGGCGATCCAAGTGGTGCATCTACAAGCCAGGGAAGTCAAGGATTGTTGGTCAACCACCAGGAGCCAGAAGGAGGCAAGGAGGCCCCTGCAGGCCTCCGAGGGAGCGCGGCCCCGCCCACACAGGATCTTGGACTTGCAGCCTCCAGGGCTGTGAGACAGTCCATTGCTGTTGTTGTAAGCCACCTGGTTCATGGTACTTTGTTATGGCAGCCCTAGCAAACCAAATACAGATGGATAGACTTGAAGCAATTAAGTAATCAAAGAAACCAACTTACTTTGGCAGTGAGTGCCCTGAAGGAAACAAAACAGAGAGATTGCATTTGTTTTCTGTGCTGGTAACAAATTAGCACAAATGTAGCAGCTTAAAACAGCACCCGCAGGACTTCCCTGGTGGCGAAGTGGTTAAGAATCCACCTGCCAATGCAGGGGACGCGGGTTCAAGCCCTGGTCCGGGAAGATGCCACGTGTTGTGGAGCAACTAAGCCCGTGAGCCACCACTACTGAGCCCGCGTGCTGCAACTACTGAAGCCCACGCGCCTAGAGCCCGAGCTCCACAACAAGAGAAGCCACCACAATGAGAAGCCCTCACACTGGAACGAAGAGTAGCCCCCGCTCGCCGCAACTAGAGAAAGCCCGCACGCAGCAACGAAGACTGAATGCAAACACAGCACCTGCTATTAGCTCACAGTTGTGAGTCAGGAGCTTAGGCTGGCTTGACTGGGTTCTCTGCTTGGGGTAGACAAGGAGGTTCCCGCCTCCTTGCTGGCTGTGGGCAGAATCCGCTCTGTTTTCAGAGGCTGTCTGCATTCCTTGTCGTGGGATCCCCTCCACCTTCCAAGCCAGCAACGGAGAATCTCCCTCCTGTAGAACGCCCCTCATGCTCTGAGTCTCTTTTTCCAGGAAGAGCCCCATCTCTTTTGGAGGGTCACCTGATGAGGCAGGCCCACAGAAGACCCAGTTCCTATCTGAGATTTGGAACCTCAATTCCAGCTGCACTGTCCCTTCATAGCAGCACCTAAATCAGCGTCTGACTGAATAATTGGGAAGAGGTGTGTATTCACCCAGGGAGCAGGGATCTTGGGGCCATCTTACCTGGGCCTATGACAGGGGATCGCTAGAGAAACATGGGATGTAGGGTGGGCCTCCTGGAGGAGGGGTGAGGGGGTCATCCCAGGCAAAGAGGCTCGCCCGTCCCAGGCCACGAGGTGAGATAGCTGATCTGCGCTAGGAACCAGCAGAGTCGTTGGGGAGATGAAACCAGAAAATGCGTGTGAAGTGCCTGACACCAGCGAATGGGCGAGGCAATAAATAGTAGCTAACTTATCCCATTATTAGAAGTCTGGAGGCCGCCCAGCTCGCTCTCTTTCTGGCCCTCCCTCTCCCGGTGACCTTGGGTGGGTCACGTCCCTGATTCCACATCGGGGTCCACCAACACCCCGCTCCCTCCTTGAGACGAAAGAGCTGGTTCGGGAGGAGGGCAAAGGAGGGCAGCTGGGGCTTGCGCAGCCGGGTGAGTGGCAGCAAATATTTATGGAGCGAGGGTCGGTGCCAGGCACAGTGCCGGGCGTGGCGAGATAAGGGGCTGTGGAGGGTGGGGACTTGGCCTCGGAGGCTGAATTCCAAACTGCCCGCCCAGGGGGCCGGGAACAGGGGGTAGAAACCGCTGTGGGGCTGGTGCCTGGGAAAGGTGGGTGTGGCTCTGCATGGCTGGATGTCCACGGGCAGGTGGCCGTCCCCTTGGAGCCTCAGAGCCCCTCATGTGCTCAGGTCCCTAGCTCCTCCGGACCGAGTCTTCAAACCCTCCTCAAAAGCCCTCCTCGGTCACCCGGCTGAAGTCACATCTCCCGTCACACGCCGGCCAGAAACTCCCGCTTGTTGCTCAGCGCTGCTTCTCTCTCTCTCTCTATTTTTAGTTTTGATTTTATTTTTTTACTGACGTAGAGTTGATTTACAATGCTGTGTTAGTTTCAGGTGTACAGCAAAGTGCTTCCGTTACACACACACACACACACACACACACACACACACACACACACATCTATTCTTTCTCAGGTTCTTTCCCCTTATAGGTTATTACAAGATACTGAGCTCCCAGTGCTTGCTTCACTAGCTCTTGATGGTACCTGGCATCCAAACACAGGTGGGCTTCAAGGAAATACATACTGTGACATGGGACTACAATAGAAACTATTTATATGAGATCATGTTGTAGTTGACTATCACCCAAAGTATAAAAGAAACGTCTGTGATCCATACGGATACAAATAAATGATTGGGAATTCCCTGGCGGTCCAGGGGTTAGGGCTCCGAGCTTCCCCTGCAGGGGAGACAGGTTCCGTCCCTGGTTGGGGAACTAAGGTCCCGCAAGATGCGTGGCGTGGCCAAAACGAAACAAAACACACACAGAAAACAAACAAATGATTGAATAGATAAACAAACAGGGTAAGGAGAAGGGACAGAATTCGCCAAAAGTGTATCTGGATACTTCCCCTCCCCTCCATGTGGGCTGCAGCTCAGCGACTTGCTTACAAAGAGTAAGAGTCTGGAACGGGGAAGGGGCCACCGCACAGCGTGGAAACCACCAGGTGAGGCAGGTTAACATCTTCAGTGATAGTCACGTGGGTAAGGCGCGGCCCGGGAGCGCTGGGCACGTGGGCGTGGCCTTTCTTCCAGGGATTCCTCAAAATGGTCGGGATCATGAAAGACCAAGACAAGCCTGAAGGGTGACCACAGACCAGTGGACATTCAGGAGGCAGGAAGTAAGGCCACGGTGGTGTCCTGGGTGGGATCCTGGGACAGAAAGCTATTAGGGACAGTGAATAAAATCTGAGGAAAGGGTTGCATCTGCCAGTATTGGTTTCTTGGTTTGGGATGGTAGGGACATGATAACATTGGGGGAACCTGGGTCAGGGGCACACAGGACGGCTCTGACCATCGTAGCAACTTCTCTGTAAATCTAAAAACGATTCTAAAAGAAAAAGGTTGTTGAAGGAGAAAGGCAGGCAGGCATAAGAGGACCTCTGCTCCCACTCTCCACCAGTCTGGCCTCCAAAAAGAAGCCAGAGGGAATCTGTTAAATCAGGAGAGGAATTTGTGCTACTCAGGTGTTCTGTATCTCTCAGAATTCATCAGATGGTAAGGTCTCAGGCATGCATTTCACGGGATTTAAATTTTATCAAGGACAAGAAGGTTCAATAAATATTTGATATCTTGTTATGTTATTCATGCTGAAGTATTTAGGGGTGATGTGGTCTAATGTTTGCAAATTGCTTTGAAATGAATTTTTAAAGGATAGATGGATGGGGACCATCTGTATTTCCACTCAGTTTTTCTGTGAACCTAAAACGGCTCTAGATAGTAAAATTTATTTATTTTTAAAAAGATGGAGTACTTCCCTTGTGGCAGAGTGGTTAAGAATCTGCCTGCCAATGCAGGGGACACGGGTTAGATCCGTGGTCCAGGAAGATCCCACACGCCGTGGAGCAACTAAGCCCGTGCGCCACAACTACTGAGCCTGCACTTTAGAGCCCATGAGCCACAACTACTGAAGCCCGCGCGCCTAGAGCCCGTGCTCTGCAACGAGAGAAGCCACTGCAATGAGAAGCCCACGCACCGCAATGAAGAGTATCCCCCACTCGACGCAACTAGAGAAAGCCCATGCACAGCAACTGAGACCCGACACAGCCAAAAATAAAAATTTTTTAAATTTAAAAAAGAGTTTGCATGCCACAACTAAGACCTGGCACAACCCAATAAATAAATAAATATTTTTTAAAAAAAAGGGAAAAGGCAAGTCAAATTATGCCAGCCTCTTGATGAATCCCTTTGGGGCTCTGTCTGCATTTCTTTGTTTTGTTTTTTTTTTTAAGATTTTTTTGGTGTGGACAATTTATTTTTTAAGTCTTTATTGAATCTGTTACAATATTGCTTCTGTTTTATGTTTTGTTTTATTTGGCCGTGTGACATGTGGGATCTTAGCTCCCCAACCAGGAATTGAACTTGCACCCCCTGCATTGGAAGGCAAAGTTTTAAACCACTGGACCACCAGGGAAGTCCCTCTGTCTGCATTTCATTTAAGAAGAAACCAGAGTCTTTTCGAGTTGCTACTGGATCTGGACCCCCATCCCCCCCTCCACTCAGGCTGGCCTCTCTGCCCCCTGAACATGCTGGTCACATTCCCACCTCAGGACCTGTGCATGCACTGTGCACCTCCCTTGGGACACATCCCCAGTTACCTGCGAGGCTCCCCCCTTTGGCTCCTGTTTGGACAGGCCTGCAGTTCCCACCCGACCCCCACCTTGTCCTGCATCACCCTGCTCCACAGCATCATCCCCTCCCAAGATGCTTCATCACTTACTTGCTCACTGTGTTTTCATGTCTGTCTCTGCCCACCAGGATGGATGCCCCACGTGGGGAGGGATTTGTGTCTGTTTCATTAGCCGGTGGACGATCAACACCTAGGACGGTGCCCAGCCCAGAGTGGGAGTTCGGTAAGTATTTGTTGAATTGATGTCCTAAGTATATTTGTTTAGCTGCATCCCCTACCAGAATGTAACCTTGTTTGCTTGTCCACTGATGTGTCTCCTACCTGTAAGCACATGTTGCTCAATGAATGAATGAATGAATGAATGATGAGTGAACAAGGTTAGGGTGAATCCTTGTATAAGGGGTTAAGAGCACAGGCTTTGGCATGGGTAACAACCCAGACTTTGATTGTGTCTGAAATTGGGGAGGGAAGATGCCGTCTTGCAGGACTGACCCCTTCATCTGTGGGATCTGACATCATCTGCAGGTAGACAGTGTCAGAACTGAACCGAACTGTAGACACCCAGCTTTGCTGCAGAATTGCTTGATGTGTGACCAAATGTCACACACACATTTGGTGACCGGAAGTGTCAGAGGTGAAGTATTCCATGAGTAGTGTTGTAGGAGAGTAGAGAAGAAAAACAGAAGAGTTTTTCTTTGCATACCTGGAGTAGTCATATTCATAGGGCCAGAAAGTAGAAGGGTGGTTGCCGGGGGCCAGATGGAGGGGGAACAGAGAGTTATTATTGTTTAATGGGGACAGAGTTTCAGTTGGGGACAATGAAAATGTTCTGGAGATGGAGGATGGTAATGGTTACAGGACAATAGGAGTGTCCTTAATGCCACTGAACTGTACACATAAATGGTTAAAAAAGGTAAATTTTATGTTATGTTTTACCTCAATAAAAAAAGAACTGGAAAATGAAAAAAAAAAAAAGAAGAGCACAGGCTTTGGGACCACAATGCCTGGGGTCTTATCCAGATCAGCTACTTACTAGCTGTGTGACCTTGGGCAAGTCATTTCACATCTCTGTACTTGAGTTTCCTTCTCAGGAAAATGGAGCCCCCTTGGGAAGCCCTCATGCTGGTGGGATGGTAAGTGGAAAATAGTCTGGCAGTTTCTTAAAAAGTTCATTGTAAACTTCCCACACACTGTGGCAATTCCGCTCCTGGGAATCTGCCCAAGAGAAACAGAAGCATACGTCTACGGGAAGACTTGTACACACATGTTCATAGCAGCACTATTTATAACAGCCAAAGAGTAGATACAGCCCAAACCCCCATCAACGATGAACTGATAAAAAAAAAAAAATGCGGTCTGTCCATATAATGGAATATTATTCAGCCGTAAAAGTAATGACGTGCTGTTACAATTTACAACATGGATGGACCTTGAAGACATTAAGTGAAAGAGGCCAGATACAAAAGGCCACATATTGTATGATCCATGTCTATGAAATGTCCAGAAAGGCAAATCTCCAGAAAGTACTTTAGCGGCTGCCTGGAACTGCAGGTGGAAACGGGACGTGACGATTAATGAGCACAAGAGATCTTCCTGGGGCGATGGAAATGTTCTAAAATTGGATTGTGGTGATAGCTGCACAATCCTGTGAATTTACTAAAAATCATTGAATGGTACACTTAGAATGAGTGAGTTCTGTGGCATGTAAATGATACCTCAACAAAGCTGCTTAAGAAGAAAAAAACAGAGCTCATAATAGTATCTATCTGATGAGGCGAAGATTAAGTGAGCTAATCCACGTAAATCCCCTCAGAAAGAGATGTAGGGTAAATACTCAAGAAATGTATTTTGTATTATTATTAACAAGTGCGTTGAGATCGTCCGTGTAAGATGCTCACCACTGGGAAAGACAAGCAGTAGGGTTAGATTCATGAACACCACTACTATTGCTTCATAATAATACAAATTACTTGGTTATTTTACCATTTCCTGTGCCTGTCCCACAGACGTGGGCCTCAGTTTTCTTATCTGCAAAATGGGAGAACTGGGCTCCATCTCTAAGGCCCTTTTCTTGCCATAAGTTCTGTATTTTGTTCTAGGAGTGTTTCTCTTCGGATGTGGCATGTCAAGGTTGAGGGAGCGTATGGGGTGGGGGAAGGTGGTGGGCAAATCTGTAGTGGCAGGGGTTGCCTTGGGGCTTGGAGACCAGGATGTGTGTGTGTGTGCGGGGGGAGCTGGAAAGGTGGGTTGTGTGGCTGGGAGCTGATTGTGAAGGTCACATGGGCCTGATGTTGGGTTCAGGGCATGGAGCTGGTCCAGCCTAGGTTCAAATCCTGTGTCCACCAGTTCCTAGCTATGGGATTTTGGACAAGAGACTTCCGCTCTGAGCGCTGTTTCCACCTCTGGAAAATGGTGAGGATGTTTCCCATCAAGAACTAGGATTCCCTGAGATCATATTTATAGCAACCTGGGAGAATAATAATAACAAAGCAACAACAGCAAAGACTTCCTCCCAGGTGCCAACCATTGTCTTCAGCTCTTTCCACAAAGTAACCTTTTTTTTTTTTGGCCGCGCTGCCCGGCTTGTGGGATCTTAGTTCCCCGACCAGAGATCAGAGATCAAACCTGGGACCTCGGCAGTGAGAGTGCGGAGTCCTAACCACTGGATCGCCAGGGAATTCCCCAAAGTAACCCTTTAATACGAAGGACGCAATTCATATTAGTGATCACAGAAGTAGGACAAGTGCCTTCTTAGCTTTAATCCTCAGTTTGCCCCTTCTATAAATGGGGCTATATAAACGTCTCCCTCAATGAGTTCTGTCCATGAGATTGTGCTGAAAAGTTTTCTGGCCCACATTGGGATGTGGTAATAGGGAGCCACTGAAGGTTCCTGGGCGGGGGGGAGGTGGCTGGCCTGTTAAGAAAGCATAGCCCAGCCCCCCTTCTCCCCAACACCCAAGGTTAAGTTACAGATTCCTGTAGGATCTAGTGCATAGGCTCATTTGGAAACCCTAATTTATTTGTGCCAATATTTGATTCTTATCCATCTTCCCCACTGGTCTGTAAGCTCCGTGAGGGCAGGTGCTCAGCTGGTCTTTGCCCCCAGCATCCAGCACTGGGTGGTAGTGAACACAGGGCTGATCAAACAGGCTAGCACGTGTTGAGTGCTTCCTACATGCCAGGCACCGTTCCAAGGGCTCGGCTAAGATGTGTCTCATTACCTCTTGGACAGAGGGAATTCTGCAAAGCTCTGGGTGGTCATCATCTCCCCTCCCTGACTCGCAGCGGCCCTCTTTCCAGCTTCCCGCCGGCCCTCCCCCCTCTGCCTATGTTTCATCACACCAGGGAAGCAAACTTCCCTCCTGAGCCTCCAAGACACCTTGGTTTGTTGCCCTGGGAAACAAGCATGATGTCACCCCTCTCTGGCCTGGCCTTACAGGTGTCAGGATACCTAAGTAGGTAGTGTCATTATCTGCATAGAGCAAGGGAGAGCTGGGGAAGGCAGGATGTCAACGGGAGGAAAGAGAAGTTTAAGGAGGATTGGCTTGGAGACATCCTTCCCCCCCCCCCAACTACTAGGACCTAAACAAATGGGTTAAACACACACACACACACACACGCACACACACACACCTGGAGGATATGTAGAAAATGACGCTCCCCAACCCACCACCAATTCCTTGCGGTTTCTCAAAACATGTAGCACCCAACCACCTCACACACGGCCTTTGTCCCTGCTCTTCCCGCCCCTCCACCTGGTTCTTTGAAGGTCAAAGGTCAGATGTCATCTCCCCAGAGGCCTCGCCCTCCCCACGGGCTCCCTTTTCACAGTGCCCTGTAGTTTTCTTGGAAGCCCTTACCAATACCTGACGTTATGTTGCAGATTGGTTTATTATCTAGGGCAGCAAGGTCCAGTGGAACTTTTTGCGATGTGGAATGTTCTAGATCTGTGCTGTCCAACAGCGTAGCCACCAGCCACAGGGGGATACTGGGCACTTGAAACAGTGTGACCGAAGAACTGAACTTTTAATCTTATTTCATTTTAATTATTTTATTGTAAATGTATTGATATTATTCTCCACTGGGAGCAGCCGCCAGGGGCCAGCAGCTAAACCGTATCAGGCTGTGCAGAGCTACAATTCCAGCCCCTCCCAGTGCGGGTTTCTGTGGGGCCTAGCGCTGCGTCTGGTAAATGATGGATTCCACGTAGGGATCCTTGAAGATGCCCAGGGCAGGTGGCAGCTTGCCTTCTTCCACTCCCGCTTCTTGTGCGTTGCCTGCTTGGCTGAGAGCCCCATGGTCCCTGACGTGCTTATCCTGCATCCTTCCCGCTCTGAACCCAAGCTCCGAGCCTGGTGGACACATCCCTGCTCACCCAGATGCCCTCAGCCAGCCCTCACTCCCACAGACAGCCCCACTCTCTCCAGTTCCACGAACTCACATTTATTCACAGACAGACAAAGGGACAGGGACAGACCTTTGCTCACTGGGGGCCCCCCATAGGGTCTGGCAGTTCCAAAGAGGTGATGGTGTCCAGTGTGTGTAACGGGGGACAGCCAGGCCGGGGGCCCCCGCCTCAGTGTCCATCCCTCTGGCCAGTGTCCCCCACCTCCTGAATCAGCGTCCTGCCTTCAGAAGTGGGGTGAGCAGTTTCTAACCAGCATCAGGGGGGTCTGGGGGTGGGCGATGGGGAGGGAGGGGCGGCCCAGCCTCCTCCCTCCTTAGTGTCGAGGGCTAGAAGGGGAGGGGTGGGTACACAGAGGAGGTTCCTCTCCTTCAACTTCCCTCCTTCATATTGCAAACCGGGAGGCCAAACGGAGGGGCTGAGGATGGGTGTGCGGGTCAGGAGGCCAGGCCCCCCAATCCGCGCAGGTGGGCCTTGCTGTCAATCTCTTCTTCCTCCATCTCGAAGGCTGAGTGGTCTTGGCTGTCAAAACAGGAGGCGCTGAGGAAGACGGGGGGTGCCGGCGGCGGCCGAGGTGGGGTCCCCGGGGAGGGCGGCTCCTCCTTGATGTGTGCGATGGGCAGCGGAAGCCCTTCCTCCTCCTGGCCAGCGGGGGGCGGCGGGGGCGGCGGGGGCGACGGCGGGGCCTGGGCCTGGAGCGCCTGCTGCGCGGCGGCGGCCCTCTCCAGCTCAGCGCGGTGGCAGCGTTGGTGGCGCAGGAGGCTATAGGCGCGCGAGAAGCGCCGCGAGCAGTGCGGGCACGGGTGCGGGGCCGGACCGCCCGCGTGGACCTGCGCGTGGCGGGCCAGGTCGGCCAGCCGCTTGAACTCCCGCTGGCAGCGCACGCACTGGAAGGGCCGCGCCCCAGAGTGGGTTACCCCGTGCTGCCGCAAGTGCGCACGGCGCCGGAAACCTTTGCCGCACTCGGGGCACCAGAATCGGGGCTCCCCGGCGGGGGGCCGGGCCGGGGCGGCATCCCCTCCGTTCTGCCCGCCTTCTCCACCCTCCGAGGCGCCCCCACACTCTGCCCCTTCGCCCCCCTCGGGCCCCTTCCCTGAGGTCCGTCCGCCCGACACCTTGTCGTCCTTCTTGCCCGCCGCGGGCAGCGGGGCCAGGAGGCTGAGCGCGCCGTGGACGCGACGGTGCTGGCGGAGGTAGGAGGCGAGGCGGAAGGCCAGGCCACAGTCCGTGCACACGAAGGGGCGGTCGGTGGAGTGGACCAGCCGGTGGCGGGACAGCGACCAGGGCCTGGCGAAGGCCTTGAGGCAGATGGAGCACTGGTGGCGCTTGGGACGGGGCGGGGGCCCCCCTTCGCCCTCCTGTTCGCCCTCGGGGCGCAGGCATGGGTGCGCTTTGAGCTCGCCCTTGGTGGCGAAAGCTTCACGGCAGCGGAGGCACAGCAGCGTCCAGTCGGCCTGGAGCAGGACCTGCTTCTCCTCCTGCCGTCCGGCCGCCAGCGCCAGCTCGGCCCTCAGCTCCGCCGCCCCGGCCTCGGCCTCCTCCTCCTCCGACTCGCGGGCCTCCGCGCTCGTGGCGGCCGCCAGCGTGGCCGGCTCCCCCGCGGACCACGTCTCGGGCCGCGCCGCCGCCTCCGCCTCCTCCTCCGCGGCGCCCGCTGCTACAGAGGTGGGCTGCTCGGCGCCCTTGTCCTGCGGGCTCCAGCCGGACCCGGCCGCCTCCTTGGCTGCCCTCTCGATGGCCAGCTCGACCCCGCCGCCCGCGTGCTCCTGGGCCAGGTGGCGCCTGAGCTGGGCAGGCTCAGGGAAGGTGCGGGGGCAGGCGGCGCAGCGCAGCGGGGGCTGCGGCCCGTGGCCACGCAGGTGGCGCGAGAGGTGGGCAGGCCGGCGGAAGGCCTTGGGGCATAGGGGGCAGGCATGGGGCCGCAGGCCCGAGTGGCTCAGCCGGTGCCGGGAGAGGTAGTAGGGGAAGCGGAAGAGGCGGCCACAGGTGGGGCAGGGCAGGGGCGCCCGAGGAGCTCCAGCGCCCCCCCTGCCACGGCCTCGGCCTCTACCACGGCCTCGGCCACGACCCCGGCCCCGGCCACGGTGAGGTGGGCTGCCCTGGGCTGGTGGAGGAGGCTGCGGATCCATGCCTGTAAAGAGATAGGGAAGAGGTGGAGATTTGGGGAGGCAGGGGGGTGCAGAGAGAGACAAGGAGACAGACAAGGAGACACAGAGAGGGTCAGATATTTAGCCGGGCAAGGGAAGGCGAGACAGACGAAAAAGGCCGAGATGAGAGGTAGAGACCAGGAGAAACAGAAAGGATGGTGAGAGGCAGAAAGCAGGAGAGAGAGATGGGGACACCCAGCAGAGACAGAGATGAAGAGAAAACAAAGAGATTTAGGCAGAGATGGTGCAAACACAGAGATCAGAGGAACCATGGCAGGGTGGAGGGAGGGAGAACAAGACAGAGACAGTAGAAGAGACAGAGGCAGACAAAGTCAGTGAACTGCTTTTCCTCCAGGGGCCCCACTGGAACGTATGGGGAGGGGCTGGGAAACAGCCCTTGGTGCCAGAGTGGAGGGGGTGGGATTCAAAATCGGGAGGCCCCGGAAATGGAGTGTGGGTGCCCAGTCGCCAGAGTCTGGGAGAGGCCGGGAGTAGGAGGGCTCAGACTCTTGGGCAGGGAGGGGGCTAGGGAGGGAGGGGGCGAGATCCCGGGCGCTGAGGTTGGGGGTGTGGGGGGGGGTTGGGAGATGACCGGGGTCCAGCCTCTAGACTTCTGTACGTGGTGGGTATGGATTCCTGGGTCCCAGTGGTGGACAGGGCTGTGGGGAGGGGCCTGAGCCCCCAAGACAAGGGGGAGGAGGGGGCTGGGGGCCCAGCTGCTCGAAATCTCCAGCGAGGAGGAGGCTGAGGGCCAGGGCCCTGGACCCCCCACACGCCCCCGAGGAAGGCTGCTGGGGGTCGGGAGCCCTAGGTCTCCAAGGGGGGGCCGCGGTCTCCCCGCTGGGCCCAGCCTTTGGTTCCCCGCAGGCATGATCTGCAGAACTGGGGCCGCGGGCCGAGGCCTTGCAGATTTCTGAGCCCGGGGCCTGGGGCTCGCCCCGATGACTGGGCGCCCGGCTCTTACCTCCGCCTCCTTTGCTCCTTTCTTCCTTCCCCGCGGCCGGCCGAGCGCGGATGGTGGTGGCAGGGAGGGAGGGCCCCGAGCGTGGTGGGGGGTGGAGGAGGCTGGGCTCGGTGTCACCGCCTAAGCCTTCCCCCCGGAAACCCGGCTTTTCGTCCGAGCCTGAGAGAGGAAAGACTGGCTGGGAAGCCGGAAGATGGTGGAGGAGGAGAGCCAGGGGGCGGAGAGGGGGGCGCGGCTTGGACTCCTGGGTTCTGTAAGGGGAGGGGGCTGGGGCCCCGTCCTCTGGGCTCCCGAGGGAGGAGGGGGCTGGGTCCGGCCCCCCTTCTTCCCCTCCCCAACAGACACACATATTCATTCATTCCTTCAACAAATACACATTTATCAGGTCCTGTCTGTGCCAGGCACTGTGTTGGGCGAGAGGGGTGGCCGGGAAAGGAGATGAATGAGGCAGTGACAGAGGCTTCAGGGAAAGTACCGGCAATCTGGACTAAAACCTGACAGCAGCCTTCACGTGGGTGCCTGAGCAAGCGACTTTCCCTTCTCTGAGCCTCAGTCTCCTCCTCTGTGATAAACCCCGCGTATATCCACTTGACCCTAAGAGACCAGTTACTCATTTTGCAGCATATATTCACTCGATCCTAAGCCACCAATATTAACTGAGCACCTACTATGTTCTAGCTCTGTCCTTGGTGCTGGAGCTGCAGTGGCAAAGACAGAGGCCGCTGGACCCTGTCCATAGGGAGCTCAGGGACTGGCAGAGGAGGCAGACAAACACAGATCCAATGGCCCTTCTGGAGAGTGTGCTCCAAAGCCAGAAGCAGGATGCAGTGGGATTACAGGGAGCAGAGACAACACTGAGAGTGATCCCTGAAGGCTTCCTGGAGGCAACGATGTTTCCGCTGAAACCTGCAGGATGAAAGCCGAGGGTTAGGAATGGGAAGCGGGAGGCAAATGGAAATGGGAGAGAAATATACCGACACAGACACTATTCTTCTGATAGTTCTACTCAGAAACATGCCACAAACGGTGTCTGTACCAGGTTAATCGTTGCAGTATTGTGCATGACTTCGAAAGACAGGAAATGAGCTACCTGCCCATCGGTCAGGGATTTGAGTGATAAATCGTGATTGAGCTACCCAGCAGAACGCTATGTGTCCATAAAAAAAAGAATGAAGAGGTTAACCTCACTGTGTAAAAACATGGAAAGGCTCCAAATGATAACGGAGAAAACACGGAAGGTGGAGCACAGCCTGCAGCCTGTTCTGTCTGCACTTATCAGCGGGTTGTGTCTGGGAGAACTGGAAGGAGAGAGAAGAAACTGGCAACATTCTAACTCCCAGGACTGAAACTTACTACGCTCTGCCCTTTTGTACTTTTGGAATTTGAAACCACGTGAATGTGTTTCATACTTAACAAAGTAAAGGAAAAAGAAACAAATGATGGGGGATAATAAAAATAAATACAATGAAAATAAATGATAGCTTACTCTTGTAAGTGCTTTACAAATACAAGCCCATTTGTTCCTCCTTACGTTAAGAAGTGCACAACATTCTCCCATTTCACAGAGCAGTAAAGTGAGGTACTGAGAGGTTTCAAAGTAGTGAGTCTAAGTCTTTGCATTTCACAAAGAGATGGGAGAAATGATGGTGAGGAGCATGATTTTTCAAAACATCTGGTCAATAATACTACATTTTTAAGGACATATACATATAGAGCAGAAGTCTAAACACATCCATGGAAACAATAAGCACCAAATTTGGGATAGGGGTTACCTTTGAGAAGGGAGAGGCAATCATCTTGGGGGGGGGGAGGTCTATGGAGTCAGGTGTACCTCTTATGTTTTAATAAAACTGGTAGTCAGGGGCTTCCCTGGTGGCGCAGTGGTTGAGAGTCCGCCTGCCGATGCAGGGGATGCAGGTTCGTGCCCCGGTCCGGGAGGATCCCACATGCCGCGGAGCGGCTGGGCCCGTGAGCCATGGCCGCTGAGCCTGCGCGTCTGGAGCCTGTGCTCCGCAACGGGAGAGGCCACAACAACAGTGAGAGGCCCAATTAAAGAAAAAAAAAAAAAAAAAACCTGGTAGTCAATATATGGGTGGGTGTGTGTGTATACTTTTTATTTGTTGAAATACATGTAACATAAAATTTACCATTTTAACCATTTTGAAGTGTACAACTCAGTGTCATTAAGTACATTCTCGAGGGGAATTCCCTGGCTGTGCAGTGGTTAGGACTCTGCGTTTCCACTGCAGGGGGCACAGGTTGGATCCCTGATAGGGGAACTAAGATCCCTCCTGCCATACAGGGCGGCCAAAAGCAAACAAAAACAAACAAACAAACAAAAACAAAGAAAAATTCACTAGTTCCACTATCTAGTTCCAGAACTTTTTCATCACCCCAAACAGAAACCCGGATCCATTAATCTGTCATTCCCCATTCCCTTCTCCCCCCATCTCCTGGCAACAAATAATCGTCTTTCTGTCTCTTTGGGTTTGTCTTCTGTGGATATTTCATATCAGTTAAGTCATCTAGTATGAGGTCTTTTATGACTGGCTTCTTTCACTTAGCATAATGTTTTCAAGGTTCATCCACATTGTAGCGTGTGGCAGCACTTCATTCCTTTTTATGGCTGAATAATATTCCACTGTATGGGTATACTGTATTTTGTTTATCCATTCATTTGTTCATGGACCTTGGGTTGTATCTACCTTTTGGCTATTGTGAGCAGTACTGTTATGAACATTTGTTATGTATAAGTTTTTCTTTTAATGGCTGTTTTCAGTTCTTTTGCGTATATACCTAGGGTGTGTGAGTGTGTTATTATTTTATTATCTATTTTTGAAGACTTAATATATATTTTTTCCTAAATGAAAGAAACGAATTCAGCAATGAGGTTGAGGGGAAAGAAATTTCAGAGAGATCAGCGTGTTATATGTGTGTGTAGGCGTAGGCAGAGGTGGGGATCATGTCCTAGGGGAGATTTGGGGCCTTGGATTGGGGCATCAAAGGCGGCCAGTGTGGTGGAGAGAGGCCGGAGCTGCACGAGCAACTATGTCCGGCGTCCTAGTCCAGGCTGAATGCTGGACGCATTCCGAGTGTACTGAGAAGCCATTGAAAAGGTTTTAAGCTGGAGAGTCACATGATCCGATTAGTGTTTTAGAGAAATTCCTGTGGGACCCGCGAGGAGGCCCGGCCGGATGCAGGGGAGACCGAGGCGGGGAGCAGGAAGGAGGCGGTGCCCGGGTCCAGGTGAGAGATGGGGGGCCTGGGCGGGGCCGGCCTCGGGCAGGGGGCGGGACCTGGCGCTGATTGGCTCAGGGCTGCCCTCCTGGATGCCATTCCCACCGCCTCCACCTCCTCATTGGCTTCCCTGCCTCGGCCCCCCGCCTCCCTCGCGTGCAGTCTCCGGCACCTAGAAATCACATCACTTCGCTCCTGTGCTGAACACCGTCCCGTGGCTCTCACCTCTTCCTCCCCACCTTCCTCATCTGCACCCCACGCCCTACCGTCTGAACCCTGGAAGCTCCCTTCACGGATTCCTGTCTTTCTCCCTCTGCTTCACTCTGCTCCATCCACACTGCCCTCTCTGCTCTTTCGGACTCAGGGCCTTTGCACGTGCAGTTCACTGCCTGGAATGTCCTTCTCCTAGCTTTCCATAATTTTTCCCGTACTTCCCTCATTTCTTACAGATCTCCCCAGAGACACCTGTCCCGTTCACGTTACCTAAAACAACCCTCCTGGGAATTCCCTGGCGGTCCAGTGGTTAGGACTCCGCGCTCCCACTGCAGGGGCCATGGGTTCCATCCCTGGTGGCGGAACTAAGATCCCACAAACTGCGCAGTACGGCCAATAAATAAATAAATAAAAATAAAATAGCCTTCCTGACACCCTCTAGTCCTTGCTCTGCCCTAATTTTCAACTTTGTACTTACTGCAAACATTAGGCTACTTTTCCTATTTTGCCTGTTTCCCCTTCCACATGGAATATAAATTCCCAGGGAGTTTATATGCCAGGCTTCGCCTGTGTAACTGCTCTACCCTCAGCAAGCCTCGCATATCAAGCAGTATTTGTGGGTGAATAAAGAGGGACGAAGGGTGAGGAGGAGTGAGGGCCTCAGGTTTTGGAGTGGGGGGCGCCCTGGAAGGGGAGAAGACCGACGTGGTGGGGAGATGCGAAGCGCATCACATCAGATGTGAGCGGGCGGTGCGGGTGGCTGGCTCCACCTGTCCGCATGTGAGAGTCAGCTCTGCCCACAGAGGCGTCGGAGTCGCCAGCGTCTGGCTAGTAACTGATGCTCTGGACCGGTTGAGCTCACCCCCAGGGTAAAATCCTCCCCCTCTGCCTTCGAGCCTCAATTAGCACATTGATAAGATGCGGCCACGAGTTGGGGACGAGGTCCAGCCCACCACCTGGCACTGAGACACTCGGGAAAGGGGACGAATCCCTATTGCTACCCTCTCAGAAGAGAAAGGATTGGAGTGGAGGTGAGGTAGGCAGGAGGTCCCTATTCATCACCCCACTGCCTGGCGGCCATCTCCATGACAACCCTGGCACTTTTCCAGGCCCTCAGCTCTGGAGGCCGAGCCAGTCTCCAAGTGGGCAGGTCTTGTCCCTGGGGGCGGCACCTATATCTAAGGAGGCGGGTCTTGTTTTTCCAACGCGAAGTATTCCCCCCCCCAAAGGGGTGAGTCTGATCCCCCTTCCTGTGTACTGGTGGCAGAGTGGAGAGGAATGTCTCCAAGGTGAGCGTTCCCAGGGGCCGACCTGGAGCCTTTTCAAATGGGCAATTGTGGATCTCCAGGCAAAAATGTCTTCCTTGAATGCCAAACTCTTACTTGTTTGCCTCCAAACTTATCTCCCTCCTTTAAATGTTTTTCCTTGTGAAATATAAGACGTATAGATGAAAGGGGCACGATAAAAACGCACAATTTAACAAATAATTATAAAATAATCACCAGATTAAGAAACGGAATGTTGGCAGCCACCCCACAGCCCATAGAAGGTTCCACCATGTCCCATCCCGAATTTAACCCATCCAACTCCACTGTTCTGAGTTTTATGGAAAAAAAAAAGTTTTCCTTGCTCTTCTAGATGGCTCACATCCACAAGGCATCCTAAACAATATTACAGTTTAGTTTTGCTTGCTTAAATGTTATAGAAATGGAATGGTACTCTATGTACCTGGTTTCTTGCATCCAGCTTCTTTGTAACTTTCATTCATGTAATTTTGTGCATCTGTACTCATTCGTTCTCTTGCTGCATAGTATTCTATGGCATAATATACCATCATTTATTTATCCACTGTATTGTTGATGAATGTCTTAATCTGTTGGGGCTACTATAACAAAATACCACAGACCAGGTGGCTTATAAGCAATAGAAATTTATTGCTCACACTTCTGGAAGCTGGGAAGTCCAAGATCAAGGTGCCAGCACGGTCACCTTCTGGAGAGTCCTCTTCCTTGTTCACAGGTGTTCCTTCTTGCTGTGCCCTTACCTGGTGGAAGGGGCTAGGGGTCTCTCTGATGCCTCTTCTATAAAGGCACTAATCCCATTCATGAGGGCTCCACTCTCTTGACTTAAGCACCTTCCAAAGGCTCCACCTCCAAGTACCATCACATTGGGCCTTAGGATTTCTTTTATTTATTTATTTATTTATGGGCTGCGTTGGGTCTTGGTTGCTACGCGCGGGCTTTCTCCAGTTGCGGCGAGCGGGGGCTACTCTTTGTTGCGGTGCACAGGCTTCTCATTGCTGTGGCTTCTCTTGTCGCGGAGCATGAGCTCTAGGTGCACGGGCTTCAGTAGTTGCAGCATGCGGGCTCAGTAGTTGCGGCGCACAGGCTCTAGAGCACAGGCTCAGTAGTTGTGGCGCACGGGCTTAATTGCTCCGCGGCATGTGGGATCTTCCCGGACTAGGGCTCGAACTCATGTCCCCTGCATTGGCAGGCGGAGTCTTAACCACTGCGCCACCAGGGAAGTCCCGGCATTAGGATTTCGACATATGAATTTGGGGTGACACAAACATTCAGCCCAAACCAATGGACATTTGAGTTGTTCTGAGTTCAGGGCTGTACATTTTGCTGCTGTGAATGTTCTTATATGAGTCTCCTGGTGCAGGTGAACATGAGTTTCTCTAGGATTCGTGCCTATCTTTGTCATATGGACATCTTCAGCCTTATTAGAGCATGCCAATCTCCCAAGCGTCTCAAATTTAAGAAGCTCAAGATGGAACTCCTGACCCCTCTAGCCTCCACCCGAACTTGTTCTCTCTTCGTTTTCTGGTCTTAATACAAAGCAGCACCTCGCAACCAGTTCCCTGCCCCGCCCCCATTCCTCCCTTTCCATTACGCAGGCGCCCACACAACACACGCTCTCACATTCCACCTCCAGAATTCATCTTGGGCTCACCTAGTTCTGTCCATCCCTCTGCTCCAGGTCCCCACACCCCTCTCCTGGTGGACTGCAGTAGCCTCTGCTGTATTCACTCTGCCCCCTCCAGTCCCTTTTCCACTCAGCAGACAGAGGGACCCTTGGAAAGTAAAAGAGTGGTCACATCCCTTCACACTTACAGTCTTGCTTGCCATTGCCCACAAAGCACAGTAAAATGCCCATCTTGGCCCACCTGGGTCTGTGTACCCTGACCCCTGCTTACCTCTCCACCTCATCTCACCCCTCCCTCCCCTCCTGGGCTCATCTAGGTGTCCACCTGGCCGGCCCCTCCTCGACCTTCTGGTCTCAAATCAAATGCGACCTCTGCAGAGAAGCACACCCCCCCAACCTCCTCCCTGCTGGACCACCCCACCTAAGGTGGCACAGCCCAGCCACTCGTTTTCTTTCTTTTTTTTTTTTTTGTGGTACGCGGCCCTCTCACTGTTGTGGCCTCTCCCATTGTGGAGCACAGGCTCTGGACGCACAGGCTCAGCGGCCATGGCTCACGGGCCCAGCCGCTCCGCGGCATGTGGGATCTTCCCGGACCGGGGCACAAACCTGTGTCCCCTGCATTGGCAGGCAGACTTTCAACCACTGTGCCACCAGGGAAGCCCCACTCGTTTTCTTAAAGAGTTATTTTGTTCACTGTTGGATCCCCAGAGGGGGTGACAGCACCTGGCACTCGGTACCGGAATGTAATCTAGCCCGTAGGAGATAATCTGAGGGGCCCGCCCATCCTTAGATGGGCGGATCCTAATCTAGGGGAAGGATCTAGCGGCTAAGGTACAAATTTGGTTGCCTGGGAGACAGAGTCTAAGGGGCGGGGCCTCGTCCTAGGGGTAGGACGTCTGTAAAGAGTTTGGTTTTCAGGGGGCGTGTCCTATGGGATTGAAGGTTTCTAGGGGGCATATCCGTCCGTTGGAGGTGGATTTTGTAGTTAAGATGCAGGGTTTCACTTAGATGAGATCTAAACCATCTCTGATATTAAAAGGGTCATGCACCGTCTAAAGGACTCGAAGTTTCTCAGGTGGAAGGAAAGATCTGCCTCTATTTAGGAGGCCTGTCCTGAATCAGAGGGGGAGGAATCCCCACCTACCTAAAGCCAAGGATCAGAAAATGAGACGGCGGTGGCTGACAGGACGAGGTTTATTGGGGTCCAGGAGACACTGGGGAGTGGGATGGGGGCAAGGTCGAGGCTCACAGGGGGAAACCCCCTAGCCAAATCCCCCTTCCCCTTGGGGTTGGGAAGAACACAGAGACAAACTGACAGACATGGAGAGAAAGACCGACAGGTGCTACAGCAGAGTGGGAGGGATACCCCTATGTCCCCCACCTCCCACTCATGAGTTCACATAATGCGGAATGACGTGGACCTGCCCACACGCTAGAGGAAGGGGAGGAGTGCCTGCCGTATGCATTCTAAGGAGGGTGGGGCGCAGGTGGCAACCTGGAGCAGCCCATTCCAGTGGACAGGGCGTGGGGGTATGTGTATCTGGATCAGTCCATCCTACTGGGCGCAGGGATTTTGAACCAGGCTATTCTAGTTTTTTGGGGTGGGGGAGATCATTAGGGTCGATCCATTCCTTAGTAGGGGAGGGAGACCTAATTGGGGAAGGGGTTGAGGGCAGGGGGCAACTACCCTGGTCCTCTTTCCGCATAGGGAATAAAGTCGGGGGAGGGGAGAGGCAGATTCCGGCTATATCCTTTATCTGGGGGCACCAGTGACTCTGGTGGGTGGCATTGGGAGGGGATCCAGGGAAATCCGGGGACATGGCTCCCCCCCATTCTCCGGATCAAGGTCGTCGGAATGATGGCTCTTAGGGAGAGGGCCAGTCTTCCCTTAGGGGAGGGGTGCCCATCTTTTATTATTTGGGCCCGCAAGATGAGAAGTACTTGTGGAGACCCATTTCTCCCGCAGCTTAGGAGCCTGTTGATTTGGGGGTGCTCAGCACGCATTCCAGGGGCCTGGAGCTGAGGAATCTCTCCGTTTATTCGCTGCCCCCCAGCTCAGGGGCCCGTGTCTGGGTCTGGAGGGCCGGGGCCTCCCTCGTGGTCCCTAGGTCCCTTGGCCCGGGCCCTGAGTCCAGCCCTCGGGAGGGGTGGTCTAGCGGAGGGGCGCACGGCCTGGCCACGTCAGTCCATGCCCCGGTGCAGCTTCAGGTGCCTGGAGAGGTTGCTGAGCGTGATGAAGCCCTTGCCGCAGATGTGGCAGGGGAAGGGCCGCTCGGTGCCGTGCAGCAGCCGGTGGCGCTTGAGGTAGCACTCGTGGCGGAAGAACTTGCCGCACTCCAGGCACGGGAACGGCTTCTCGCCCGTGTGCACCAGCACGTGCCGCTCCAGGTCCCGCGGCGAGCGGAACAGCTTCTCGCACTCGGAGCAGCCGAAGATCTTCTTGCCGCGGCCCGAGCCGGACGCAGGCTCCCCAGACGCGGGCTCCCTCTCCGGGGCGGGCGCCGCCGCCTCCTCCGCACCGCCGCCCTCGCCGTGGCTGGCGCGCCGGTGCTCCTCCAGGGCCGCCAGGGCCGCGTAGAGGGCCCCGCAGTGGCCACAGCCGTAGGTCGCGGGGCGCGAGTGCGCCTCCAGGTGGCTGGCCAGCGCCGCCGCCGACGCGAAGAAGGTCCCGCAGTCGCACTGGTAGAGGGTGTCTTCCGACGGCTCGGCCGCGGCCGCGGGCGCAGGGGCCTCCCCGCCGCTCTCGGGGAGCAGGCCCCCCAGCTCGGGCACGCCGCCCCCGGCGCGGCCCAGGAGCAGCCTGCCGTCCCAGGCCGGCTGAGCCTCGCCCGCCTCCGCAGCGCCGCCCTCGCCGGCCGTCTCGGGCACGGCGCCAGCCCCGGAGACCCAGGCCTGCGCGGGGGGCGCGCCCGGTCCCTGCAGGTCGTGGGTCAGCTTGTGCCTCTCCAGCAGCGCGGGGGCGTTGAAGTCGCGCTCACAGCGCGGACACTTGAAGGGCTTCACGTCGGTGTGCGCAGCCCAGTGGGCTGCCAGCTCGCGGCCCTGGTCGAAGCGCCGCGCGCAGGCACCGCACGCGAACGGGGGCAGTGAGGCCGCCGCCGCGGCCGCCGCCTCCGCCAGCCCCCAGCTCCCCGGGCCCGCGCCTGCCCCCTCTGGGCCCTCTCCGCCGCCAGCCCCCGCGCCCCCGCACACCGAGCAGGGCCCCACGTTGCAGCAGACCGAGCAGGGAGCGCTCAGGGCGGGCAGGCCTGGGCCGGGCTGCAGGGGGGACGGGAGCACCCCACGGTGCTGGCGCTTGAGGTGGCGGCCCAGGCTGGAGCGCGAGGAGAAGCGGAGCTCGCAGACTAGGCAGCAGTAGGGCTTCTCGCCAGTGTGGACGACCTGGGAGGGCAGGAGGAAGAGCCCAGCGTCAGGGCTGAGGGTCTAGCCCGCGGGGCAGATTCTTGGCCTCCCAGAGAGATGCGGAGGAAGCTCCCTGCCAGGTCCACAGGGCCAAGATCTAGCTTCAACCCTCTCATTCTTGTTCTCTGCTTCCGGCCACGTTAGCATGCTTTTGGCCCCTCCAGCCTCAGGATCCTTGCACTTGTTGTTCCCTTTGCCTGGAATGCTGTTCCATGGTGGATTCCTGCTCTTCCTTCAGGCCTCAGCTCAAATATCACCTTGCCCTGACCTCCCCCTCCCCCACCGTGTGGTAGCCCATAGCTCTCCCCTCTTTACTCCTACACATCAGATGGTTATTATTGCCGTTGTTTTAACTTCCTTCCCAACGCTTCTTCTTTCCCAGATCATCCTTGCCTGTGTATCTGCTTTCTTGCTGATTGTCTACCTGGCTATGGACCACTCGCAATGGAATGTAAGTTCTCCGAAGGCGTGGACTTTATTGATTTCACCTTGGTATCCCAGGTGTTGGGAGCAGGGAAAACATTCAATAGGTAATTGCTGAGTAAAGGAATTAAGTACATACGTGGTAAGTCTATGTTTAAAAATAGTAACGGAATGATGAGCACAAAGTTGCAGACGCTGGCATATGAGAAGGGGCATGGGAGAGGGGAGGTGCATAGAGGTGGGGCAAATTTACTATGTTGGATTGGGTGGAGCCTGAAATAGAAACAACTCATGCTTTGACTGGTCAGGGTGCTTCGATGAAGAGGGAAGGAGGGAGGGAGGGAGATAGAAATTTTCTTAGGGGCCAGCTGTCTGTTGCCCATAGTGGGTCCCCGGGGCTCCAAGGGCGAGTCCAGCCCAGGGTGGCCAGCTGTCTGTTGCCCATAGTGGGTCCCCGGGGCTCCAAGGGCGAGTCCAGCCCAGGGAGGCCAGCTTGGGGCCGGCCTGCAGGACTCACCTGGTGGTGCAGCAGGCCGGTGGAGTCTCGGAACCCCTTGGGGCAGGCGGAGCAGCGGTAGGGCCGCTCGCCGGTGTGCGAGCGCAGGTGGTTGGCCAGGTTGAAGCTGTGCTTGAAGCCTTTGCCGCAGCGCGGACACGCGTGAGGTTTGAGCGCAGTGTGCCGAGCGAAGTGGCGCCGCAGGTCCGAGCGGTAGCGGAAGCTCTTGCCACACTCACTGCAGTGAAACGGGACGCGGGGGGCAACAGCGGGCGGAGCCGGGGCAGGGACCGGGGGCGCTGGCAGCGGGGCGTCATCCATGGTGGCGTGGTGCGAGGGCAGTGGCGGGTGGGGGCTCTCTCTGGAGCGGGGAGACATGGAGTGGGGTGAGGGGGCCACGTCCCCATCAGCCTCCCCCTATCAGGCTCCTTGGACTCGCAGACCTGTGAGGCCCGGCCTACTACCTTATAAGCCACGCCCATCTACCCAAGCCACACCTACTGCTCTTTAAGCCCCTCCCACTCTCCTACAACCCCTTCCACCATTCATCTAGCTTCCTAATCACTTCCAAGTCACTTCTAAGCCACTGAATGCTTTTAAGCTCTCCCCTTCTTTGTGAATGAACTCCCGCCCCGCTCTAAGCCCCGCCGAGTGTGGTTAAACCCCGCCCACTCGTGTTCAGGTCCCGCCTACCCCTTCCAAAGTCTCCATGTTGTTCCTGAAGCCTCTTATATTCCTTGACAAGCCCCTTCCCCTCTGAAAGCCACTCCCACTCTTTTTTGAAGATGAAAGTCACCTTCAGATGAAGATTGACGACAATCTTAGCCAGTGACAGTATGAAAATTTGGGGCTAAGCGCACCTGAGTCAACCTTCCAGGGAGACCAGGCCTAGTCCTGGAACCTTGGATAAAGCCAACTGATTCTCTTTCCATCTGCAAAATAGGAATAATGGGAGGACCTACCTCATGGAGTGGTGGTGAGGACTAAGCAAACTTGTGGCCATGCGTGCGGCGTGCTTACTGACGCCTGTGCACAGCAAAGACTCAACAGGTAAGCTGTTTTGATTACCACTATCTGCAAAGCTCCTCCGAGTTTCCTCTTGAAGTCCCCCATCTCTTCCTCACTAAGATCCGCCTCCTAAACCCCACTCAAGTTTTCCTTTAAACTCAGCCTTTAAGTAAACCCCTTCCTTTCCAAGACCACCTGCCACTCTACCGCTCTTGCCATCTCAGCCCTTCCTCGCTGACACCCTCCTCATCCTAAGTCATTTCACCTGCAATATAAAGACTTGCTATTTCCACTACGACGCCCCAAATTACACGCTTAAACCCCACCCCCTCACTATGTCCACCACTTCCTGAAAGCCACATCCCTAGACAAACTCCACCCCTTCTACTCTAAGCTCCTCCCACCTCCACACTGAACCCCTTTACCCCCCTCAGCCCCAATTAGGACCCTTCAACCTAGGGCCCTCCTACCATTCTCACTGAGCCACGCCCCTTTGTCAAACCTCACCCCTTTGCCTAAGCTCCTCCCACTTTCTACCCACAGTCCCGCCCATTTCCACTCTAAACCACGCCCACCCATTGCTCCGCCCCAGCCACCACTAAGCCCCGCCTCCTCCCCACCCAGTCGCCCGCGGGACTGAGCCCCCCTCCCCAGTCAGCTCGAGGACCCAGGCCCCTAGAGTCGGCCTTTTGTACCCCTCCCCCCTGTCCCTAAAAGGTGCGGCCCCGGGCGCCCGGGGCGGGGGCAGGTCAGGCTAGACCCGCAGTCGGGCGAGTCCACCTTGCTCGTACGGAGCGGGGGTTCTGGAGCCCTGAGGCGGCCCCGGGAGGCCGGGAAAGTCAGTCGGCTTTCCTCTTTAATTACTTACACCTCCCTCTGGGCGCCGACATTTTGGGCAGCGGGGGTAGCGTCACTTCCACCCGGGGGGCCCCTCGACTTCCGCCTCGGCTCCCTTCTCCCCCGCACTCCCCCTTTCTCCCGCCTTCTTGGCTTCCCTCCTCCCCGCCGCCCTCCCTTCTCTCTCTTTCCCGTCCCTTTCCCAGCTACTGGAGGTTCGAGAAGCCAGGGTGGCGCCATCTTGGGTGAGGGCATGGAGAAGGGGCGGGGTTTAGGGTGGCCCCCGGCGCCATACAGACTAAGGGCAAAAAGCTCAGCGCGCGCGGCCTCCTCCCTGCGGTATCGACGCTGGCGGGTGTTAACATAGATGAGGGCTGACATGATTCCCTTTTCGCAGCCTCAGGCTCCTCCTGGGTAGGATGTAGAGTTGCATCAGGAGAAGAGAGAAATCGAAGTTCGCTGATCTGCGATACAGATAGGAGGATAGAGCAGGCTCCATCTTGTGCTTAGGCTTCCCGTGGGCTTTGAAGCTAATCAGGCGCCATGTTAATTACGGGAATGAGGGGCCATTTTCCCGCTCTTTATCCTTTCGGTACCTTTCTTTGATTGGGTCACCCGGCTGGGTGCTTTGTGGGAGGAAAGACATTTCTATGTGTTTGGGATGTGTTGGTGGGGTAATTTCCCGTTCGGGGCTAGCGAGGGCGACGGGTGCGCAGGCGCGGCTTGCCGACGGGGATATGACCGGCTCTTAGGACCCAGCGGGTCCCCTTTGTTCCCCGCGGGCGCGGGCCCGACGGGGAGGGGGAGGGGAGGGAGGGGCCGACCGGCATCCGCTCCGAGGGGCGGGGCAGTCCCGCGCGCGCGCGCCGCCGAGGGGCAGGGCCCCCTCGCCCCCGCCCTTTCCCACGCGCCGGCCCCGCGCCCCCGCGCGCGCACACTCGCGAGTCCAGGCGACATGCAAATGAGGTACCCGAGAGGCGGGGGGCCCGGGTGGGGGGAGAGGAGCGGAGGGAGGGGAGGCCCGGGGCCGCGCGCTCCTGGAGCGCGCCCCCCACCTGCTTCTGCTCTTGCGCTCGCTGAAGCGCGCGCGCCGACCTCGCGCCCCGCGGAGCCGGCCCGCCTGGGCGCGCGCGCGCAGACCCCCTTCCTGGCGGCCCTCGCCGTCCGCGGCCCGGCGCCGTTCATTGGCCGCCGCCCCCGCAGGGCCCGCCCCGCGCGGTCGGTGCTCACGGGCGCGCGCCTGCACCGGGGTGGAGGAGGGCGGGGGTCAGGGGCACCGTTCCAGAGACCCGTGTTCTAGTCCAAGCAACCCCAGCCGAGCGAGCCGTGTGATCATGGAAAAGTGGCTGCCGTTCTCTGGACCTTAATCTGTGTGCTTGTTCCAGTGGGGTGCAGTGGCACCTGTAACCCCTAATCCTAACTGCACCTGTGCTCTCCTCCCCCTCCACTTTATTACTCCCCAGTCCCATGGTGGTGTTGGTGATGGTAGTTCATTTGGTGCTTACTATATATATGCCGACCAACAACCCTGCTGTATCCATTTTACAGAGGTGGAAACTGGCTCAGATAGGCAAAGCCACTTGTTAATGAACGGTAGAGCTGGATTCAAGCGCAGGACTAAGGGACCTGTGATGTCCCTTGGGTCCATTACTTCCCACTCCCTGGGCCGTTGGGGTCCATGAGATTAAGTCTTGGCCCTGCCACGTACCGCCAGAGGGAGCTGGGGCAACTGATTTCACTTTCCTGTGCCTTGGTTTCCCCATTTGCAAAATGGGCGTGATATACCCTTATTCAGAGAGTTGGTGTGAGGCTTAGCTGCTCACCGTGATAATAAGAGCTAGTATCTCCTAAGCACTTCCGTGTACTGAGCACTTTATGTGCGAGTAGGTGGAAGTATTCATCCTGTTTTGCAAAAGGCTTAGCTGACGCTCAGAGAGGTGAGCACCTTGCCCAAGGGCACTACACAGAGAGTAAGTAACAGACTCAGGAATCGAACCCAGAACCTCTGGCTCCAGAGCCCACACCCTTTAACAGCTCTGATATATGTCCACATCCACAACTTAGGGGCAAACATCACCTGGGACCAATCCCTTTCTTCTTCCAGTCCTGACCCCCCTTCTCTCCCTCTGTCACTTCTGTCAGAAGGAGGGACAAAAACATTTCTGAGGCCTCTGTAGCTCTTCTGTTTGATGGGTTCTCTGTTTTGAGGATCGAAATACTCGCCTGCACCCTCAGTTGGACTCTAACCTCCTTGGAAGATTTTTCTGTATTTTGGCTCAAGTTGACCCTGAATGTCTAGGAGGGGTTAGGGAGGTCTGGGAGACACCTGTGGGGCTCAGGGCAGTGCCTGTTTACCAACTGGTACAGGATTATCTTACTATTTTACCCACTAGTGTGGTTTGTGCGTCCAAGTGAATGTTGGCCGCGCCCAGGTCGACAGACTCGGACCCAGGGATGGCGAGGATTTGGGGGACAAGGGCGCTCCATACCCTCCTGCACTGACGGCTACCCCTTCTCTCCTCTTAGCCCGGCTCCAGTGCCCAGACCCAAGCCCCCCACTGCTCAATGGACACGCCCAGCCCAGACCCGTGGCCTTCGCCTTTGCCCGGGGAAGAAGAGAAACCTCTGGCCTTACCTCCTTCTGTTCCCCGGGGCCGCCGAGGCCGACGTCCTGGGGGGGGCACCTCCTCGAATCGGACTCTTAAGGCCTCCCTTCCTCGCAAGCGGGGCCGCCCCCCCAAGTCGGGGCAGGAGCCCCCACTGGCACAGGGGGTGACAGCCCCGGTGGGCAGCGGCGGTGGCAGTGACCTCCTGTTGATCGATGATCAGGGTGTGCCCTACACAGTCTCTGAAGGGTCAGTAGCAGGCGGGCCTGAGAGCTCTGGCCCTAAGAAGGCCCCGCACTTCTGCCCGGTGTGCCTTCGGGCCTTCCCCTACCTCTCCGACCTGGAGCGCCACAGTATCTCACACTCAGAGCTGAAGCCGCACGAGTGCAAGGATTGCGGCAAGACCTTCAAGCGGTCCAGCCACCTGCGGCGGCACTGCAACATCCATGCCGGCCTTCGGCCCTTCCGCTGCCCGCTCTGCCCCCGCCGCTTCCGAGAGGCGGGCGAGCTGGCCCACCACCACCGCGTCCACTCCGGGGAGCGCCCCTACCAGTGCCCTGTCTGCCGGCTGCGCTTCACCGAGGCCAACACGCTCCGGCGCCATGCCAGGCGCAAGCACCCCGAGGCCATGGAGGCACCCCTGGGTCCTCGGGACCCAGGACCTGAACCACCGTGGGACGACGAGGGTATCCCGGCCACGGCAGGGGCCGATGAGGAGGAGCTGGAGGGGAAAGAGCTGGCTTGACCCCCACCCCCGGCCACTGCTCCCCAGGCCAGGTTTAGAGCTGGGCGCTCAGCTGGCACTGAACCTGGGCAGGGAAACTGGGACACATTCTTGTCTGGTAGTCTTCCTGTTGTGGGAGAAGGTCGAGGGTGAGGACGTCCACTTCCGGGTCCTGCAGCCTTCTGCCACCCTCCCTCGGACTGACAGGCCTGTGGAGGCAGGGGCTGTGGAAATAAATATCTGCCTACTGGCTTCCTGTGTGTGTTCCGTGATGATCCCAGGGCTGGCGCCCCTCTTCATCTCCCTTCAAATGTTCTTCCCCGCTGCACCACCCCCTTGTCATGTGCCTCGTTAGCTTGGCGCTAAAGACTGGCTTGGGGGAAGACTTTGACGCTTCTCCCATCTCCAGTGGACCTCAAAGCACTCCCTCTAAAGATCCACTCTTAACATTGAACCTTCTGTGCAAACGTGACTCTAGGTCCCCCGCCAACCCCCGGCGCCGTTCTAACCAGATTCACGGAAATTCTGCAGCCATCACTTTGGCCCATCTCTGTCCTGGCACTGTTTGCAGAGAAACACTGAGTTGAGGGTTGTGTGCGGGAGTAACCACTTTGGTAGGGCCGGAGGGGCGGGGCTAAGGACTCATGAGACGGGGCTGAGGCTGAGGGGCGAGGCTTGTAGGGCAGTTAGGTGAGAACTGTGGGCAGGGCTGGCTGAGAGCTGGCTTGGGGCTTAAGGAGGTGTAAGGGTTGACGGGCAGAAATTGAGAGCATTTAGAGAATGGATAGCGTTTATCTGAGGGGAGGGGTTTCAAGGGGAAACTGCAGGAGAGCAAGGTGTTAGGAGAGGTAGGACTTGAACTGTTAAGATGCTGAGCGGTGGGTATGACTGCTATGCAGGCCAAGGGGAGAAAAGGGGGTACCTAAGAGGAGTAACGAAGGAAAACCCCTGAGGGAGGGGGCGCTTAGGAGGAAGAGCTGAATAGAATCGGGCTTAGCTGCTTGAGGTGGGGCCGAGTTAGGGGCGAGGTTTACAGAGAGTGTACGAGAGGGACCGTGTAAGGTGTGGTAAAGCTGTGGTTCGAAACTTCAGCCTGCATCAGAATCACCTGAAGGGTATTTTAAAACCCAGGTCCTTAGGCCCTACCCCCAGGGTCTCTGATTCAGGAAGTCAGAGGCAGGGGGATCTGAGAATTTACATTTCTAACAAATTCCCTGGTGATGCCAATGCTGCTGGTCTCCAAACCATACTTTGAGACCCACTGACTTCAGAGAACGCTTTGGAAGTTCGAGGCAGAATTAATTTAGCATGAAAGTCATGAGAGAGGTGGGACTTAAATGGTATGGACGGAAGGGGCGTGGCTTAGACGCAGGGGCGTGGTTCTGCCTAAGGAGCTCTGAGAGGAGGGGCTTATGAGGGAGAGCTGGAGTTCTAGAGATTAGGGGATTGGAGGCGGGGAAGAACAGGGTACACTTCACGGGGCTGGGTCGAGGAGGAAGGATTCTGAGACGACGGGTGGGGATTATTATAATTAACATCTGAAATAGGCGTGATTCGGGGATCGGGGCGGGGCTTAAATGTGAAATTTACATGAGGGGCGTGGCTTAACCGGATGTCCGGAGGATGTGGGCGGTCTCCTAAGAAGAGGCGGGCGCACAGGACGCAGGCGCACTATGCTCAGCTCGCCCACAGGAAGCGGCCGGGTCTTCCCCCGCCCGCTGTCTCGTGCCAACGCGCAGGCGCACTTCCCCTTCCCGGTCGCCGCCGCCGCCTCCTCTTTCCGCTGCTCCACGCCGGCGCCGCGGAGACGGGCGCGATTTCCGCTTCCGGGCGGGCGGGCAGGCGGGCGGCGCGGGGCTGCCGGGGAGGGGGAGGGGGCGGCACTTCCGGTCGGGCCCTCGGGTCTCCCCGGAGCGGCGGCGCCTCCTCCGCCTCCTCGGCTTCCTCCCGGCGGAGACCCCGGCGCCGGTGAGTGACGGGGCGCGTGGCCCGGGGTCCCGGGGGCAACGTGGGCGGGGGGCCCCGCCCTGGCCCGCCCTGGTCCCCAGAACGTTCCCATCACTGCTTCTCCCGCCGAGCCCGCGCCAGGGGCCCCCCAGTGACTGCTCCCCCAAAAGACTACTCCAGATATCTCCCCATTAATGCCCCCATGTAGGACAGCTGCCAGAGCGCCCTCATTCGTGGCGATGCCCCCAACTGCTGCCAGGGCCCCCCACTGAGGCTTTCTCATAGGATCTCTTCTACATACCCCCCCTACCCCGTCATTGCTTCCTCCAGGACAGCCCCCAAAATGCCACCGGCATTGCCCGTCCACATGCAGGGCAGCTGCCCGTGAACCCTCCCTTTAGTATCCCCTGTAGGTTGCCTCCAAAGAGTGTGGCATTAGTGCTTTGCGGCAGATCTGTCTCCCATTATTTCTGTCTACACACAACAGCCCCCAAAGCTCCTAGTCAGCGCCCCCCCCCCAAAATGCCCCCTTCATTAGTGTAAAAATACTTTGCATTCTGGTCAGTGGCCAAGAATGCCTTCTTTCCTTCTCCAGTTCCCCCCCAGTAATTCCCCTTGAGAATAATCCTTTCAATCACCGACACCCCTCACGCGCCCCCCCCATAAACAGCTCCGTCTAGAGTTGTGCTCTCACACCCACATCCTCTCCCCCTTTAGGTAGAAATAGCTGCCAGTTTAGCCCCAGGCTCCCATGAAACACTCTCACCCCACCCTCCTCCGGGTCAGCTCCTGTCTGCCGTGTTCCCACAGAGCAGTGCCCTATGTGATGCTGTCTTCCCCTGCCCCTGGCAGCTCTCATCCTGACCTTCCACTTCTCACTCCCTTCTCCTGGACTCCCTGAGGAAGACTCCCAGCTCCACTAGGGCATGACTTCTTTTTCCCCTAGACATTCATTCATTCGCTCTTTACAGAATGAATATTCACTGTTCTAGGTCTAGGACGTACATCCATGAAAGAGAGAGACACACACAGTTTTTGTTTTGTGGGTCTTTACAGTCTAGTTGAGGAGACAGATCAAAAGCAAGCAAACAAACAAGACCAATGCTGTTTTCTGGGTTTTCTGAGTCTTATGAGCTACTTCAGAGGTGAAACCTGAATTGGCAGAGGCAACTTCGCCATGTAAAGATGTGGGTGAACTGTTCCAGGCATCCAGGCAGAGGAAGAGCACGTGCAAAGGCCCTGAGGTGGCCGTGATCGTGATGATCAGAGGGGTGGTAGGGGAGGCCAGTGAGGTTGGAGCAGAGGAATTGAAGGGAAGAATGAGGGGAGAGAAGGTTTGAACTCATAGGGCCTTAGAAGTGAGGGCATTGTGATCAGTCACCTGGCCTTTGTCACCTCTACAGAGCCCAGAATGTTCTACATTTGTTCATTCTTTCCTTTGTTCAACAACTGTTTAATGAACACCTATACACACTGGGGATGCAGCAGAGAACAAAACAGACAAAATCCCCTGTCTTGGTGGAGTGTATATGCCAGTTCATGGGGCACAAAATTAAAAAGCAAACTACAAATGTTTGTGTGAAGAAAATACAGTAGGATAAGGGCATAGAGTTACAGGGGCTGTGGTGTCAGAGGGCATGGCAGGAAGGCCTCTTTCAAGAGATTCCTGTGATCCTCTTGTCACCCACCCCCAGAAAGCCACACACCAGAAAGTTACACCTGTGTGTAAACTCCTCTCTTGGACAGCTGTGGCCCACCAGGGGCTGCCTTACTCCTCCCCTCCCCCGAGAGTGAAATGGTTACAAGGATGAGCCCTGGATCCCACCAGCCGTCGTATCTCTGAGCAAACTATTCCCTATTTCCCAGGCTTCATTCATTCACTTATTTAACAAATACTTGAGACAGGCCCTGTTCTAGGTCCTGGGGATAGAGCAGTGAACAAAACAGGTACAAAATCTTGACTGCTTGGACCCCGCCTCCTAGAGTGGGAGCCCAACAGCAAGAAGACAGACAAACAGACCATATGGTTTGTCAGATCATGCTGACAGGAAAGGAGAGAAAGGAAGGAGGCTGGGGTGAGCAGGAATGTTGGTTTGAGTGACAGGTTACAGTGGTCTTGGAGCACCTCACTGAGAAGACAGCATCTGAGCAAAGACGTGGAGGAGGTGAGGGAGCGAGAGCCTTCCAGGCAGAAGCAACAGCCAGTGCAAAGGCCCTGGGGCAGGAATAGAGCTGGCACGTTGGTGGAGCAGCCAGGAAGCTGCTGGAGCTGTGGAGGTCATCTCTGACGCGCTTTAAGATGGTGTCACTGAGGGTTTTGAGTGGAGGAGTGACAGTGACATGGTTTGGCCTTAGTCCTCCTGTCTACTAAATGTGAACAGTAGTAATGCTTACCTCATGAGTCTGTTGTGAGGTCTGCTTGAGACAAGCCACATAAGACACCTAGTGCGGTGCTTGTTAGCATTCAGTAAATGCCAGTCGCTAGTCCTGGGGCTGAGTGCCAGGGAAGTGGATGGGGCAAAGTATCTTTCCAGTATAAGGTGGAGAGAGGGCTTTCCTTTATTTTGGAGAGAGAAATACGCGAAGACAGCATGGGAATTCCCTGGCGGTCCAGTGGTTAGGACTCCACTGCTGTGGGCCCGGGTTCGATCCCTGGCTGGAGCTAAGATCCCACAAGCCACGCAGTGCGTCCAAAAAAGGAAAGATAGGATGTTGTAAGGGTAACAGCGCGTACTCTGGAACCCCACTGCTTGCCTTCAACTCCTGGCCTTGCCACTTGTTAGTGGTATGACTTTAGGAGATTAATTGACCTCTCTGGCCTTCAGTCTCTTCCTCTGTAAAATGGGGTTAATAATCCTAACCATCTTCTAGGGTTATTGGGAAGATTCATTGAGTCGACACATGTAAAGGATCTAGGAGGGTACTGGACATGTAAAAAGCACTTGGTTCAGTGTTACATGTTACTATATGTTACTGCTATTGTTATTACAGACATAGAGTTTCATCACAAGGCAGCTTTGTTGTACCAGAATGGCCCACAGGTCCTGGCATCAGAGAGACCTGGAATCTAATACTTGCTTTCCCCTCCACTGGCCACATGACCTTAGGGAAATGACCCCCACTTCTCCTCAGTTTCCCTACGTATAAAATGGGTCCAGTAATGGTACAGCACTATTATGAGGCATCAAGGTGATGGTACATGTGAAACTGGTCAAACAATAAACACGAGTTGTCATGATTGTGATTGCAGTTGCTGTGGGACTCCGGCCCCTTGGGAGGGGTTCCCCCCATTGCACCACTCTGTGCATGAAATCCATGGCACGTCTCCCCTTAGAAAGATAGCAGTTTGAGGCTTGGGTCCCCTGAGAAAGGAAATGTCTCTCATTTACCATTGGAAATAGTTGTGAGCCTGAGCAGTTGTGTCCCCCAGTAACACCCACTGTGCCTCTCCCAGCAGCAGTCCTTCAGCATCTGCCCACCTGCCCTTGGGGCCCTCTTCGTAACCTCACTTCCACCAGAATTCATTCTCCTGGGAACACCCTGCCAATATTAGCTCCATCTCCACTAAATGTCCCCCTTCCTCCCTCAGGTAGTTCTGGTCAGCATAGTCTCATCCCGTCACTCATTCAACAAATATGTATCAGTAGACACTTACAGCTATAAATTTATCTCTGAGCACAGCTTTAGCTGCATCGCCTGTTTTGGTGTTTTGCTTTTCCATTTCTTGTTCATCTAATTTTCCTTGTGATTTCATTGTAGACCCCCTGGTGATTTGGGAGGGCGCTGTTTAATTCCCACATTTCAGCAAATATTTATCAAGTACCCACACTGTGCCAGGTGCTGTGCTAGGTGCTAGGGGCCCAGTGGTGAACAAGACAGGCCAAGTCTTCACTGTCTTAGGTGAGGAGGCCAGACAGTAAATACACAGCAAAGGAAATATATGCAATAAGTTGGTGGCAATGACTGTGGTGAAAAAAATGCAGCAGGATGAGGGGCTGGTGAGTGGTGGGGTTAGAGGTAGTCCCTCTCTTGGAGATAACATCTGAGCAGAGACCTGAAGGAGGCACGGGAGGGAGCCTTGAGGTCTGGGGAAGAATGTTCCAGGCAAGAGGGAACGGCCTCAGCACATCACTTCTCCATCTGTTCAGGATGGTAAATACCTCCCCCAGCCACTTGGCCCCTTCTATGAATGCCCCTCATAATGCAGAGAGCACCCACAAATGAGGCTCCTGTCCCCATAGTTCCACCCTCCCCTTCGTCCTCCTCAGGGAACAATCCTGTATGTGTGTGTGGTGGTGGTGGTGGTAGTGGTGGGGTCCAGCCACAAACTTGCTCTGTGACCTTGGCCAAGTCACTTGCCCTCTCTGTGCCTCTGTTTTGTCAAATGGGGATAACAACAGTCCCCGTGTCAGTCTCATAGAACTGTGATGGGGATTCAGTGAGTTAGTGTGCGTGACCTGCTTGGAAGGGTGCTGGCCTGTGGGAAATGCCCCAGCAGAGCTAGCTGTTAACATGTGCTCTGATGGAGGCGAGCCAGGGTGGGGCTTCCTTCCTGGGACCCCCTCCTCCCATGCCCCCACCGTAGCACCCTAACTGCTCCCCTACTCCCTGCACCCTTCCTCCATGTACTTTCTCTCTGTCCCCCAGCCCAGCCCAGTACCGTCTCCCAGACTCAGGTTCTGCCCACAGGCTTCCACAAGCACCCAGGCACTCCTCTGCTTCTTCCGGAGATCAGCTTAACTAGGGAAGTGTGAAGGCCATAGGATGTTGAGTCTCATCCAGGGACACCCAGAGCTGGAGGCTAAAAATACTGACCTCCGGGCAGGTGTGGAAGAGACACTCACCTTTCACCTGTCTGGGGAGACAGTCAGCCAGATGGATGGGGGTTGATGGGCCCTGGTGTTGGTAGACCCCACTGCCCCCCTGTGGTGGGCTGGGCGCAGAGCCAGCGAAGGGGGATGGCGGCCAAGAACCGTGGCAGACCTTGCGGGCCCTTCTCCCACTGGCCTTCCACCCGCTTAGTGGAGGCGTTGCCCGAAGTCCCTGGCGGGTCTGAGGCTCAGATCAGTCGCAGGAGACGAGGTTGGGGGGTGGGCAGGCAGGCATGGACAGCTGCAGCCTGCAGTGGGAAGTCCTGTAAAGGAGGTGCCCAGAGAGTAACTGCCACCCTGGACAGGGCAGGAACCCCGCCCCCCCCAGGGGCAAGGACAGGAACCCACACTCCCGGAGCATCTGCCGTCAGGCTCCTCCTAGGTGTGCGATGTCACTGAAGGTACAGATAGCTCCAGGGGCTGAATGAGCTCTGCCAATGGCTGTTTCCTTACCTCCTATTTCAGCCCCCTTAAGCCCCCCTGCCTTCTGGGGGTCACCGCCCCCTTGTAGAAGTGGAGAGGGTATGGGTCAGGAAGGAGACGGGACTTGAACCCAGGGCCAGGGCCCACGTGTTTCCTGCTGTGTCAGGCTGCCCAGCTGCGCTGCTGTGAGTTGTTCTCCCCAGGCAAGCAAAGTCTCTTTCCTACCTAGTAAGAATAGTAAAAGAATGCCCCCTCCCCACACTGGCTTCATTCCAGCTGTCCTCGTGTGTCCTGACTTTCTCTTTGTGCTCCTAGCAGTGGGAGTGATAACTAGAGTCCCGTCCAGTGTGCCGGGAAGCACCCACCGACACACATAGCTTGCTGGGTCCTCACAGCAGCCCTGTGAGGTAGGGATGTGTAGGTGAGGAAATCCAGGCACAGAGAGGAGCTTGTCCTTGGTCACACAGCTGGAGAATGGCAGGGCTTAGGTTCAGATCTGGCATTCTGGCTCCAGAGGCCACCCTCTTAACCGCTCTGATGGAAACTTATCATTTGACAAAGGCAAAACCTGAGGGGATTGAGAGCAGGGGGCTGGGGATAGTGTGTGTGTGTTGGGGGTGAGGGGGCTACAGAGCAGAGGGCCTGGGCAGACCCAGAGTGGAGGCCTGAGAGAGTGCACAAGGGAGAGAGAGCAGAAGCCAGGGATGCTGGAAGAACTAGAATCTGAGGAGAGGAAGTGGGGGCCTGCAGGGTCTGCAGGGTGGATAGAGATGTGTGAGAAGCCTAGAAAAAAGGGGAGAGAGAGAAGGCATCCGAGAAACAGCAGGGAGACGAGGAGCGAAGAGGACTCAGAAAAGGGACAGGCCATGGGGGAGAGGTCAGTGGGGCCAGCGGAGCCAAGAGGAAGGCTGGCCTGTGGGGTGGAAGGACAGAGGGACGGGTGAGCAAGGCCGGACGAGGAGGGAGTGGATCTCGAGCCGGTGGGTGTGCGTCTTCCAGTGCCCGCAGCTGGGGGACCCCGCGCGAGGCCCTGCCTCCTCAGCCCCGTCCTCCTCTCTGCAGGGTCCCCCATCTCCCACCCGCCCAGGATGGAGGCCAACGCAGCGGGCAGCGGCGCCGGGGGCGGCGGGAGCAGCGGCCTAGGGGGCGAGGACGGGGTTCACTTCCAGAGCTACCCCTTCGACTTCCTGGAGTTCCTCAACCACCAGCGCTTTGAGCCCATGGAACTGTACGGGGAGCACGCCAAGGCAGTGGCGGCGCTGCCCTGCGCCCCCGGGCCCCCGCCGCAGCCGCCGCCCCAGCCGCCACCCCCGCAGTACGACTACCCGCCCCAGTCCACCTTCAAACCCAAGGCCGAGGTGCCCTCCTCATCCTCGTCGTCCTCGTCGTCCTCTTCGTCGTCGTCCTCCCAAGCCAAGAAGCCCGACCCGCCCCTGCCGCCCGCCTTCGGGGCGCCCCCTCCTCCGCTCTTCGATGCCGCCTTCCCGGCCCCGCAGTGGGGCATCGTCGACCTCTCGGGACACCAGCACCTGTTCGGGAACCTGAAGCGCGGAGGGCCGGCAACCGGGCCGGGGGCGACGCCGGGGCTAGCTGCCCCCACGGGGACGCCCGGGCCGCTCCCCGCGCCCTCGCAGACGCCGCCGGGCCCCACCGCGGGGGCGGCCTGCGATCCAGCCAAGGACGACAAGGGCTACTTCCGGAGGCTGAAGTACCTGATGGAGCGGCGCTTCCCCTGCGGCGTGTGCCAGAAGTCCTTCAAGCAGTCCTCGCACCTGGTCCAGCACATGCTGGTGCACTCGGGGGAGAGGCCATACGAGTGCGGCGTCTGCGGCCGCACCTACAACCACGTCTCCAGCCTCATCCGCCACCGCCGCTGCCACAAGGACGTGCCGCCGGCCGCGGGGGGCCCGCAGCAGCCAGGCGCCCCACTCCCACCGCTGGGCCTGCCCGCGCCCGCCGCCGCCGCCGCCCCCACCTCGGCGTCCTCCGGACCCCCGGCCACGCCCGCCGCCCCCGCCGACGGCAACGCGACCCCCGCCGCCCCTGCGGGTCTGGGGGTACCCCCTCCGGCGGCGGCGGCGACAGGGGGCGGCGACGGCCCGTTCGCCTGCACGCTCTGCTGGAAGGTGTTCAAGAAGCCCAGCCACCTGCACCAGCACCAGATCATCCACACGGGCGAGAAGCCCTTCTCGTGCTCCGTGTGCAGCAAGAGCTTCAACCGCAGGGAGAGCCTCAAGCGGCACGTGAAGACGCACTCCGCCGACCTGCTGCGCCTGCCCTGCGGCATCTGCGGGAAGGCCTTCCGCGACGCTGCTTACCTGCTCAAGCACCAGGCGGCCCACGCGGGCGCGGGCGCGGCGGGGCCGAGGCCCGTGTACCCCTGCGACCTGTGCGGCAAGTCCTACTCGGCGCCCCAGAGCCTGCTGCGGCACAAGGCTGCCCACGCCCCGCCCGCGGCCCCCGACGCGCCCAAGGACGCGACGGCCTCTGTCCCGCAGCCCCCGCCCACCTTCCCCTCGGGACCCTACCTCCTACCCCCCGACCCCCCGGCCACAGACAGCGAGAAGGCGGCGGCGGCCGCGGCGGCGGTGGTGTACGGCGCCGTGCCCGTCCCGCTCCTGGGCGCTCACCCGCTGCTGCTCGGCGGGGCCGGTACCAGCGGGGCTGGAGCCTCAGGCGCCAGCGTCCCCGGCAAGACGTTCTGCTGCGGCATCTGCGGGCGCGGCTTCGGGCGCCGCGAGACGCTGAAGCGCCACGAGCGCATCCACACGGGCGAGAAGCCACACCAGTGCCCGGTGTGCGGGAAGCGCTTCCGCGAGTCCTTCCACTTGAGCAAGCACCACGTGGTGCACACCCGCGAGCGGCCCTACAAGTGCGAGCTGTGCGGCAAGGTCTTCGGCTACCCGCAGAGCCTCACCCGCCACCGCCAGGTGCACCGGCTCCAGCTGCCCTGCGCCCTGGCCGGGGCCGCTGGCCTCCCCGCCAGCCAGGGCGCGACGGGGTCCTGTGGCCCGGGCGCTTCGGCCACGTCCGGGGGCGCCGCCGATGGACTGAGCTATGCCTGCTCGGACTGCGGCGAGCACTTCCCGGACCTCTTCCACGTCATGAGCCACAAGGAGGCGCACATGGCGGAGAAGCCGTACGGCTGCGACGCCTGCGGCAAGACGTTCGGCTTCATTGAGAACCTTATGTGGCACAAGCTGGTCCACCAGGCTGCTCCCGAGCGCCTGCTCCCGCCCGCGCCCGGCGGCCCCCAGCCCTCGGATGGCTCCAGCAGCACCGATGCGGCCAACGTGCTGGACAACGGGCTGGCCGGGGAGGTGGGGGCGGCCGTGGCGGCGCTGGCAGGGGTGTCTGGGGGTGACGATGCGAGTGGGGCGGCGGTGGCCGGGGGCGGCGGGGCTGCTGGTGCGGGCCCCGAGCGCTTCAGTTGTGCCACGTGCGGCCAGAGCTTCAAGCACTTCCTGGGCCTCGTGACTCACAAGTACGTGCACCTGGTGCGGCGGACCCTGGGCTGCGGCCTCTGCGGCCAGAGCTTCGCGGGTGCCTACGACCTGCTCCTGCATCGCCGCAGCCACCGGCAGAAGCGGGGCTTCCGCTGCCCGGTGTGCGGCAAGCGCTTCTGGGAGGCGGCCCTGCTGATGCGCCACCAGCGCTGCCACACGGAGCAACGGCCCTACCGGTGCGGCGTGTGTGGCCGAGGCTTCCTGCGCTCCTGGTACCTGCGGCAGCACCGCGTGGTGCATACGGGCGAGCGGGCCTTCAAGTGCGGCGTGTGCGCCAAGCGCTTCGCGCAGTCGTCCAGCCTGGCGGAGCATCGGCGGCTGCACGCGGTGGCCCGGCCCCAGCGCTGCGGCGCCTGCGGCAAGACCTTCCGCTACCGCTCCAACCTGCTGGAGCACCAGCGGCTGCACCTTGGCGAGCGCGCCTACCGCTGCGAGCACTGCGGCAAGGGCTTCTTCTACCTGAGCTCCGTGCTGCGCCACCAGCGCGCACACGAGCCGCCGCGGCCCGAGCTCCGCTGTCCCGCCTGCCTCAAGGCCTTCAAGGATCCTGGCTACTTCCGTAAGCACCTGGCGGCTCACCAGGGCGGCCGGCCCTTCCGCTGCTCCTCCTGCGGTGAGGGTTTCGCCAACACCTATGGCCTCAAGAAACACCGCCTGGCCCACAAGGCCGAGGGCCTCGGGGGGCCTGGAGCAGGGACGGGCACCTTGCCCGGGAAGGATGCCTGACCAGGGCGGGGGGGTGCTTCCCATCTGCCACTCCAATCAGGTGTCCTTTTCCGGACTCGCCCCTTCGGGAGGCTGATCGGACTCCTTCCCCTCCTCTCTTTGTCCCATCCATCCTTCGGAACTTCAGACAGACTAGCCTCCTTCAAGGCCCATGTCATGCAAACTCAAGACTGAACCACTCCCATCTGGACCTCTCTGGCCCCCTTCTCCTCCTATCAGACGCTGAACTTGATCCTCCGTCCAACCCCGTTTTGTAACTCTCATCAGTCCCCTGCCCCAGCAGCTGTTCAGTCCCCCAATCAGCTTGGTGGAGATGAGCCTGAACAGCCCCTCCCCCTTCCTTTGGAATCTGGCCGGACAGTGGAGTACAAGCAGTTTGGGAGGGCACAGGGGGGACTGGGCGCTCTTGGTTTGTGGGTGGGGGGTGGGTGGCAGACGCGGCTTGTACAGAGCGGAGAATAATAAATCTTATCAACAGGGCCGCTGGAGTCCTTTCTTCCCTCCCAGGGGGAGGGGATTAAGCACTGACAAACCGAAGGTTGAGAAGTTTTGTTCCCTGGGATTTTGATTTCCTGACACCTCCTGCCTCACCCTCGCTCTCTCTGCTTTTCCTCCTTCAGCTGGTAGTTACCAAGGGTTCACCATATCCAGGCTCTAGGCTTCCAGTCGGGCAAATGGGAGATGAACAAAACAGGTAAGTCGCTGCTTTCGGGAACTGACGATGTGCCTATACTCCTTCCCCTTCAAGAAGCTTTTGGCATTTGTTCACTCAGCCAACATTGCCCCAAGGCCCCTGTCTGCCGGGTCCTTCGATGGACTCTGGGGAAACATGAATTGGACGTGTTCCTTGCCCTCGAGTGAGATGGAAAAGAACCGGTAAACCATTACTGTGTTCCAGCCTTGTGCAGATGCGTGTTTATTATACAGCTCGCTCGTAGTAACCTCTCCCTCCAGGGTGACTTAGGGGAACTTCAAAAGCCCTTTCACAGCCCTCATTTTGGTTCTTGGAACAGTGAAATATATGACCTGCAAGGTTCATTTAGTTATCCTTGTCGGAAGAGGATGCTGAGGTCGTAGAGAAGAAAGAGGCCCCAAAGATCCCTAAGAAGTTCGTGGTAACACTGGGACTACAGTCCGGGGACCCTCAATACTGAAACCTGAAGACAAAGCCGGCTCAGCGGGCACTGCCTGGGTGAGTCCGGTTTGACCCACGAGAGGGCGGCAGTGTGGCCACCATGCTCTAAGGCTGGAGATCCAGCAGGCGACAGACCTCGTACCAGGGCTCAGAAGTCACATGGATGTGGACCACCATAATATAAAGGACATGGAAGTTTCACCGGGGGCTGAGAGCATGGAAGAGTCACTTTATCAGACTAGGGGACTAACCAAGCTTCCTGCAGGAGGAGGAGGAGGATGCCCGAAGGACGACAGAGCCACAGGAGCTTGCCAGGTAAAGTGGGCAAAGAATTCCAGGTGGAGGGTTTTGTGTGTCTAACTCAACCCAGCTCTTCCAGAGAATTTCAAATAGATTGGTACGGCTTGAGAGGCTGGCGGTAGGAGGCTGGATACCGAAGGGCCATGAATTCCCAATAGCGGAGCTTGGGTGATCTTGTAGGCCCGGGGCTGGCAGCTAGCAGCTGCTGGATATAAGACACTGACACATTTGGTTTAGCCCATCCATTAAAAAAAAAAGAGGCTGAGTTATCTGCCAACATTTGAAAATCAAGCGATTTTACATAATACGAACTAATGGAACTTCTGAAAAATTTGGAAGATCTAGCAACACAGTCTGCATCCTCCCCGGGACCAAGTAGCCGTTGCTCTCTTTGGACGTGGCATATATCCTCCAGTTTGCTGCCATTTCCCCAGCACTGTCAAATCCCAACGCTGAGCCCAAGTGTCAGTGGTCCTATCTCACCTCGCTGGTCCTGATGTTTCCCCTCAAACCCGGCCACCTTCCTCACTTAGTTACATTGCCGCCACAGTTCCTGTAGGCACTCACGTTTGGAATCCCTTCTCACGGCCACAAGGATCTGTGGGTTGGTGACAAGGTTGGGGTCTGAGTTTTGGAAGGATGGATCCGCGTGGCCACAGTATGGAGAATGAAGCGAGCAGGGCGTGGACGTGTGAGACCACTGTCGGCTTGGTCTACAAGAGTAGTGATGATGAAAAGAAGCATTCAGATTCCAAAGATATTTGGCTCAACAGCGGGAAATTGATAGGGAGTCAGATAAATGGATGAAGGAGGAAAAAGACTCAAGGAACCTGCCAAGGCTTCTAGCTTGGGTGGTGATGCCAGTGATGGGAAACACGGGCGTTTCCTTGGTAAAAACTGAATTCTGTTCCCCTTATGAGTTGTCTGTGGGACAGCTTATGGGGGTGTTGGGTGAAGGGGAAGGGGTGCAAATCCAGGGCTCTCCCACCTTTAGTATCCTGACACGGGAGTCCCTTCGTTTTGCCAAACTTCCCTGACCCCCAATCCCATAGCTGAACGACATAGCTTCTTTGAATAGCCAGACGCTGTCCACCCCATTCTGAAGATGAGGAAACAGAGGTTTGGAGAGAGTTGCAACTCACTGCTGGGGCCAGGACCACAGTGTGGCCCTTCTTCCCCCAGCCCTGGAACACAAGACCAACATAGAGAAAACCCTTCATAAAGTCCTTTAATGGGAACAGAACTGGAGGCTTCCCACCTGCAGCTCCTCCTCTGCCCAACCCCCCAGTGACCCAACTCCTGTTCCCCAGCCGCCAGACACCAGCCAGGCCACCACACTGCCACCCACCAACCATTCCTTGGCATAGCTTGGGACCAAGCTGTAAGCGGTTTGCTTCAAATTGGGAGTGAAGGTAGTTAGAGAAACTTGAGGCTACTGTGTAGACCTGGGGGACCACGGGCTCTGAGCCTGAAGCTTTAGGAGGGGGATGTTAGGTGCCTGTTCGTGGTCTGGGTTTTCAGTTGCCTTGGAAGAGGAGTCTGGGTGGCTTAGGGAGGGACCACATGGGAGCAGGGCTGGTAGCTCCTGCAGTCAAAATTCTTACGGTCAGGCTTCCATCCTTGCGACCTGAGCGCTCCTGGCTATGACTTGGGGACCCTCTGGCTTTGAGGTGATGGGGTCCCAGTCTCTTTATGGAGGACCCGGTGGGCATCTTCTGCCTGAGGACGGGTAGGCATCCCATGGTCAGTGCAATCCAGTGAGGTAGGCAAAATGTTCCATCCTGGTCCCCCCTCTGCAGTGCTCAGCTCTGCTGCCGCAAGCTGTGTCTTGCGCGAGGACAACCCATCAGGGGGGCAAACGGGGCAATGAAATCGAGCCCGTGTTCCTTGCATTTGCTGGGCATCCACAGGGCTGCCTCTGTGCCTTCCTCTGAATCTCATGCGGGTGCTGGGTGGCTTGTGAGCGTCCTGAGCCCGCTTCTCCCTCTGCTCACCCACCCTGGCCGCTCGTTGCCATCTCCGTGGGCTCTTACGTCACCTCTCCCCCAACCTCTCCCCTTCCTCCCCTGCCTCCGTATCCCACCCACCCCTCCCCTGCAACCTGCCGCCTACCTCCCACGTTCCTGCTCTCCCAGACTACTGGTCGATCTCCACCTTCCCTTTGGCGGTCTCCCCACGTCCCTCTTCCAGAGTGTTTCCTGCCCCACACCCACTCCCTGACCCGTCGGCCCCCGATGCCAGCTGGCTTCCAGAGTCTCCCAACCCCGGTCCCGGCCCGTGGAAGTGGGTGCGCTGATGCTTTCGGAAGTTGGAGGAGTTGTTGAAAGTGCGATCGCAGAGGGTGCAGCGGAAGGGGCGCTCGCCAGTGTGGATGCGGGCGTGGCCGCTGAGCACCGAGGACTGGGTGAAGCCCTTGCCGCACACGCCGCAGTGGTAGGGCCGCTCGCCCGTGTGCACCCGCTCGTGGTCTCGCATGTCTGAGGAGCGGCGGAACGGCTTGGCGCAGAACCTGCAGGCGAAAGGCTTCCCCACCGCCGCGCCTGCGGCCGCCGCAGCCATCACCACCTCCGACCTCTCCTGGGGCACCCCGGGCCGCTGTTCTTGAGCCGCCGCCGCCTCCGGAGGCCTTTGAGAGGTCCCCGGCTCCACCCCGTGTCGGTGCTGGTGCCGCAGCAGAGGTGCCAGGGCCTTGAAGGCCCGGGGGCAGAGCGGGCAGCGGTAGGGCCGCTCTCCCGTGTGCAGGCTGTAGTGGGCACGGAGGCTGGCGGGGCCTGGACAGCTGTGGCCACACACATGACACCGGCTTGGGTCCCCACCCTGCCCACCACCCTCAGCCCCTGCCAGGTGGCCGTGTTCGTGGAACAGCAGCTCGGAGACCAGCCGGAAGACAGCTGGGCACAAGGCACAGTGGAGAGAACCTGGCTCCGGGGGCTCAGGTACCAGCGTGGTGTCCGTCACCTTCACCACCTGGATCTCGATGAGGTCACTCGGGGGGGTGGCCGGGCGGCTATCATCAGGCACCAGGACCTGGGTGAAGCGGGGGGGGGGGGGGGAGAAACAAGGAGCCTGTGGACTCTGCCTCAAGGCCTCCCCACTACGCCTTATTAAACACACGTATTAAACACACTTACTAAAACACACTCTGTAACATACTGAGCCCCTTAATTTCTAGATTCGGCTCTCCTTCCTCTGAGATTCTGCCGTATGACCACCAAGACTTCCCCTCCTGTCCAAAATGTATCACAGATCCAGCCATTTCTCTCCTCCACCCCACTTACAATTAAGCCAATCATTTCTTGCCAAGTCCCCTGACCCTCTGAATGACTCTGTTCCTACGCCTGCTCCCTTATAACCCACCCCCCCAAAGCAGCCCGAATGACCTTTTGAAAACGGAAATCAGACAGCAGTCATTTTCCCACTCAAAACCCTCCCATGATTCCAACTGCTCTTAAAATCCAAAAACGCCATCTACTACCCATCATGATCTGGCTCCCGCTTATCTCTCTGACCCTAGTGTAAATATAAGCCGGCACACAGCTGACTTCTCTCTTCTAAATTTAGCTTCCCTACCCCCCAACTCTATCAGCTCACTCTTTTTTATAGAACGTAACACAATAAGTCTCGTCTATTGTCTCTCTTCCCTACCCAACTGCAAGCTGCAAAAGAATACAGCTTATGTGTCTCATTCACCTCTCCATCTGTCTAGCCCAAGTAGGAGCTGAGTAAATGTCTGTTGAATGAATGGTTGTCCTCAGATACTCTCCCATCCTGAGTGGGGTTCCAAGGTCACCTGGAGCAGTCATTTCTCCCCCCAAATCCTCCCCTGGGCATCAGGACGCATCACTCAGACCCTTGCAGAATCATCCCCCCACCCCAACGTGCATGCCCCAACCATAACCCCACATCTTTGTCTTTCAGGGTCACCTTCCCAACTTTCCACCTTAGAATTTCTGAGGCCCCGCCCTCTGAAGGCTCCGCCCCCTAATTAGACAAACTTCATCCCCGGGACTCCTCTCTCTGGACCTATCACCAGCTCAGATGTTCCGCCCAACCCCCTCCTCAGGCTCCACCCCCACTCAGGCCCCGCCCCTCCACCCTCATAGGCTCCGTGCTAAGCCCCACCCCTCGCCCACCCCGAGAAAGCACCGCCCCCAGGGCCGGAGCACTAAATACCTTCCCCGCCCAGCCCTAAGCCCCGCCCTGGCCCCGCCCACGCCTGCGCCCTCCTCCCGCCTCGAGCTCCCCGCCCAGGCCCCTTCCTCGCCCGCACCAGGTCCGGAGGCTCCGGGGATCTCGGCTCCGGGGCCGCTGAGCTCGGACTCCGGGGCTCCGGGCGCGCAGCGGCCATCTTGTGCCCAGGCCCCGCCCCCGAGGCCCGCGGTCGCTCCGGGAGGGGGCGTGCCCTGGGTTGGCGTCAGCGCCTTGGCGCAGGCGCACTGGAGGACGGGCCGGGGCTTCCCAGGAGCCGGGTCTCCCCCTCCCCGGGGAGAAAGTGATGAATTTCTTCCTAATTGCCTGTCACTTCCCGCAGGAGACAGCCTGCGTGGGTTACTGGGTGGCTGCGAACTAATTCGAATTTCTCATTTTAACCTATATGAGTAAGCTCTGGCAGTCAGTTGACACTGACCAGAATTGAATAACCTTTGTTCTCCTTTCATGTTACACGTTTTTGTGGTCACCTCCTCTGCATGGCTTGTGATAACCCAGTGAGGCAAAGTTTATGAATGTAAGGTGTTTAAAGTCCGTTTGCAGAAAGATACTCAGCAAACAGCAACACTGGTGATACTGGGATTTATTTGCAAAAGACCTTAGGTGGTGTGGTGTAACGTTTGGGAAACGCCTTTTTTTCAGCCACGCGCAACGGCATGCGGCATCTTAGTTGCCGACCAGGGATGAACTGGTGCCCCCTGCAGTGGAAGTGCGGAGTCTTAACTACCGGACCGCCAGGGAAGTCCCGGGAAATGCTCTTTTGGAGGAAAGAGCCCAAAGACTGGCGGTTTTCGGCAGCACCAAGGACAGGGCTGAGGCCTTAGCCCTCCAACTGTTAATTTCATGGCCTGGCTGCGTGACCTTGGAGAGGTCAACATACTTCTCTCGACTGTGCCTGCATTTTCTCATGTACAAAAGTGTAGAGGGTTGTAAAACCTAATAAGAAAGCGATATGCAAGATCTTTGGAACAACCTTAAGTTGTTTTCTTGGCAGGGCAGGGTAGGAGATGCTAAACATGAAGGTCATTCCTAAATTCTCTGTTTCTCCTCCTTATGGGAACATGATTAAGATTGCATTTTCCTTTGCAGTTAGACGTGGCCATGTGATTCCCTTTGCCCAATGAACTATAAGTGAAACCAATGTGTGTCAACTTCAGCACAAGATAAGAGCCTGCAAGCTGTTCACCACTTTCCATCCAGGCTGTTCTGTGTGTGGGGATCTGCTGGGTGAAGTGAAGTTTCCATCAGCCTGAATTCCAGAGTATGTATCTACAGTGACCAGAAACTGATGCTCATCTTCCTTGGATATATAGCATTTAAAATTATCATTTGTTTGATTAAAGCCACTGAGCTTTGGGGTTGTTTGTTACTGCAGCAGAACCTATTGTATCTTGACTGATAAACCTAGGGAGTCTTTTTTCTTCTTCTTTTTTATTTTGGCTGCATTGGGTCTTTGTTGCTGCAGGTGGGCTTTCTCTAGTTGTGGCGAGCAGGGGTTACTCTTTGTTGCAGTGCGCGGGTTTCTCATTGTGGTGGCTTCTCTTGTTGTGGAGCGCAGGCTCTAGGCGCGTGGGCTCAGTAGTTGTGGCACGCGAGTTCAGTATTTGTAGCGCATGGGCTTAGTTGCTCAGCGGCATGTGGGATCTTCCCGGATTAAACGTGTGTCCCCTGCATTGGCAGGTGGATTCTTAACCACTGTGCCACCAGGGAAGTCCTAGGGAGTCTTTTCTTAATTTTATTTTGAACCATTTCTGTATACCAAAATTATTTGGAATCATGTAAATGGCTCCCTATCCTCACTAATAAACTTAGAAGACTATACAACTTTACAGAAGCAGTCTAAGCCCTCTGTGTATCCCCCCATCCATTTTCCTCCCTCCCTCCCCTGAGGTTATTAGATTTTGCATTTTCTGTTTATCATTCCCACGCATGCCTTCCTATTTTGCTACGTATCTGATACAACATGATATTGTTCTGCGTATGTTAACACATTTAGGATAAATGATATCATTTCAGTGTAAGCTTCTCTAACTTCTTGCCCCCTCGACATTGTTTTTCATATTTGTAAACATGGATACCTGTAGTCTAGTCACTCGTTGTCAATGCTGGTGTGATAGCCCACTGGTGATGATGCCATAGTACATTTTTTCATTCTCCTGTTGAAGGACATTGGGTTGGTTCCAATTTTTTTCCTTTTTATTGAAGTATAGTTGATTTACAATATTGTGTTAGTTTCAGGTGTACAGCAAAGTGATTCTGATATACATATATATGCATATATACATATATATTCTTTTTTGGATAGAAATATTCCTTTAAACATTTTTTTCCGTTATAATTTATTACAAGATATTGAATATAGTACCCTGTGCTATACAGTAGGTCCTTGTTGGTTATCTTTTTTTTTTTTTTTTTTTTTTTGCTGCAGAAAGCTTTATTGTTTCCCTTTGGCCCAGGGCTCGGAGAGGGCTCCAGGGCGGTTAACAAGCTGCCCAGTGGCTGCAGGGAGAGGCTGCAGGCAGAAGCCCTGACCCCGGAGGGGCTCCTCACAGGCCGCTGGGCTCCAGGGGCTCCTAGTGGTGCCTGAGGCTGAGCCTTTGGAAGAGACACTCGCCCAGCCCAGCCTGGGGGCCGAGCAGCCTGCGGAGGTTGGTCAGGCGGTCGCCCATCTTCTTGATGAGCTTCACCTGCTCATCCAGGAAGTGGCTCCAGGAAGTCCAGAGGTGGAGTCTGCGCGGGCAGAGCCCAGGGCCTGCGGACCCACAGGGCCTGGCGCAGGTTCTTCTCCGTCAGCCGGGCGGCTTCCACGGCGTCCTGGGCTTTCCCCACGCTCCTGGGACGGCTTCGGCATGTCCTGGAAGAGGGCGCGGCCACAGCGCTGCTTTTGCCTTTTCCAGTGAGCTCAGGCCCTCCGGCTCCTCCTCGGCCCGTTCGCGAAACGATGTCTCACGCCCTCGCGAGCTGCTGCGTCGTGTGGGAAGAGAAGCGCAGAGACAGGTAGGTGTGGGAGAGCGGCAGATGCACGTTACCAGGCGGGTGACTGCGGCCTCTACCTGGCGGAGGAATTGTGACGAATCTGGGAGCTCATGCTTGGTCGGCAGTAAGGAGCTAAGCTCAGAAAATGGTGTTGGCTGGTCCCGGAGGGCGAGGAGAGCTGAGTGGGTGATTCCAAGGTTGTGACTGGAAAAAAGCTTGGAGGGTGGTCCGAGTCTGGAGGAAGGGGCGCCCTTGGGTCTGTTCAGTCCAAACACTGTGGAAGCAAGAGACACATGCATGGCCAGCGCGCTACCGGTTATCTATAGTACTGTGCATATGCTGACCCCATACTCCCAATTTATCCCTTCTCCCCATTTATCCCTCCCCCTACATTTCCCCTATGGTAACCATAAGTTTGTTTTCTATGTCTGTGAGTCTGTTCCTGTTTTGTAAATAAGTTCATTTGTACTATTTTTAAGATTCCTCACGTAAGTGATACTGTATAATGTTTGTGTTTCTCTTACTTCACTTAATATTACCATCTCTAGTTGCATCCATGTTGCTGCAAATGGCGTTATTTCATTCTTTTTTATGGCTGAATAGTATTGCATCATAGATATATGATGGAATATGTGATGGATATATGATGGATATATATGTGATGGAATACTACTCAGCCATAAAAAAGAATGAAATATATATATCTCACAACTTCTTAATCCCATCATCTGTCAATGGACGTTTAGGTGGCTTCCATGTCTTGACTATTGTAAATAGTGCTGCTATGAACATAGGGGTGCATGCATCTTTTCGAATTTGAGTTTTCTCTGGATATATGCCCAGGAGTGGGATTGCTGAATCATATGGTAATTCTATTTTTAGCGTTTTGAGGATCCTCCATACTGTTCTCCATAGTGGCTGCACCAATTTAGATTCCCACCAACAGTGTAGGAGGGTCCCCTTCTCTCCACACCCTCTTCAGCATTTATTATTTGTAGATTTTTAATGATGGTCATTCTGACCAGTGTGAGGTGGTACCTGCATGTAACCAGTTTTTGATTATTACAAATGATACTGCCATGAAAATTCTTGCTTACATCTCCTTGAACCCAGATGGGAGTTTTCGCTAAGTTATATACCTGAGAGTTGAGTTGCTGGATCAAAGAACAGGAACATCTTCAACTTCCATGTTCAATTTGGTAGATATCACCCAACTGCTCGTCATAGTATCTCCACCACCTACTAGCTGGGAAGTCTGGGGTAAGTTCTGTTTTTTTTTAAAGGAACATTTATTTATTTATTTATTTATGGTCTATGTTGGGTCTTTTTTTTTTTTTAACATCTTTATTGGAGTATAATTGCTTTACTATGGTGTGTTAGTTTCTGCTTTATAACAAAGTGAATCAACTATACATATATCCCCATATCTCTTCCCTCTTGCATCTCCCTCCCTCCCACCCTCCCTATCCCACCCCTCTAGGTGGTCACAAAGCACCGAGCTGATCTCCCTGTGCTATGCAGCTGCTTCCCACTAGCTATCTATTTTACGTTTGGTGTGTATATATGTCCATGCCTCTCTCTCAGTTCGTCCCAGCTTACTCTTCCCCCTCCCCGTGTCCTCAAGTCCATTCTCTAGTAGGTCTGCATCTTTATTCCTGTCTGGCCCCTAGGTTCTTCTGACCATTTTCTTTTTTTTAGATTCCATATGTATGTGTTAGCATACAGTATTTGTTTTTCTCTTTCTGACTTCACTCTGTATGACAGACTCTAGGTCCATCCACCTCACTACAAATAACTCAATTTCGTTTCTTTTTATGGCTGAGTAATAGTCCATTGTATATATGTGCCACATCTTCTTTATCCATTCATCTGTCGATGGACACTTAGGTTACTTCCATGTCCTGGCTGTTGTAAATAGAGCTTCAGTGAACATTGTGGTACATGACTCTTTCTGAATTATGGTTTTCTCAGGGTATTTCCCCAGTAGTGGGATTGCTGTGTCGTATGGTAGTTCTAGTTTTAGTTTTTTGAGGAACTTCCATACTGTTCTCCATAGTGGCTGTACCAATTTACATTCCCACCAACAGTGCAGGAGGGTTCCCTTTTCTCCACACCCTCTCCAGCAGTTATTGTTTGTAGATTTTTTGATGATGGCCATTCTGACTGGTGTGAGATGATATCTCATTGTAGTTTTGATTTGCATTTCTCTCATGATAATGATGTTGAGCATTCTTTCATGTGTTTGTTGGCAACCTGTATATCTTCTTTGGAGAAAGGTCTATTTAGGTCTTCTGCCCATTTTTGGATTGCGTTGTTTGTTTTTTTGATATTGAGCTGCTTGTAAATTTTGGAGATTAATCCTTTATCAGTTGCTTCATTTGCAAATATTTTCTCCCATTCTGAGGGTTGTCTTTTCGTCTTGTTTATGGTTTCCTTTGCTGTGCAAAAGCTTTTAAGTTTCATTAGGTCCCATTTGTATATTTTTGTTTTTATTTCCATTTCTCTAGGAAGTGGGTCAAAAAGGATCTTGCTGTGATTTACGTCATAGAGTGTTCTGCCCATGTTTTTCAAAAATATGGAACGCTTCACGAATTTGTGTATCATCCTTGCGCAGGGGCCATACTAGTCTTCTCTGTATCGTTCCAATTTTAGTATATGTGCTGCTGAAGTGAGCACTGCATTGGGTCTTCGTTGCTGCGCAGGCTTTCACTAGTTGCGTCGAGGGGGGGCTACTCTTCCTTGCGGCGCGCAGGCTTCTCATTGCGGTGGCTTCTCTTGTTGCGGAGCATGGGCTCTAGGCGCATGGGCTTCAGTAGTTGTGGCACATGGGCTCAGTAGTTGTGGCTCTTGGACTCTAGAGCATAAGCTCAGTAGTTGTGGCGCACGGGCTTAGTTGCTCCGCGGCATGTGAGATCTTCCTGGACCAGGGCTCAAACCCGTGTCCCCTGCGTTGGCAGGCAGATTCTTAACCACTGTGCCACCAGGGAAGTCCCTCTTGGGTAAGTTCTTTAACCACTCATGGTCTCCAGTGCTTTCCTGGGCCCTGGCATTTGTGCCTTTGTGGGCTCCTTCATTCCAAAACGTATATTTAAACTTGTATGTTATATCTGTGTCGGTATAAAGACAAACATAAGCTAGTCTGGATTACATTCTTTTTTCTTCTGATTTCAAAATTAAAATGTTTTTCCCAGGCTCCTAAGAGTGTCCTGGGCCTTAGGCAGTGTATGTACCTGCTGTGTCTAATAGAAAGTCAACCTTCTCCTTTACCTCATCTGCAGAACAAAAATTATAATAGCATTTACTCAACACAGCTAAGCGTTAGGCGCTATGAGGATGAAATGAGTCACGCGTAAAGTGTTTTATAGCACAAAGTAGGCACCATGTATTAGCTACAATTGTTACCAATTTACACATCCACCACCAATGAATGGGCAATCCCCTTACTTGACATCTTTAACAGTACTTGTCAAACTTAAATTTTTGCCAGTCTGACTTGTGTGAAATGGTATTCCACTGAGATTCTCTTTATTAAATGAGATCATTCGCGGCACAGGGTTTAGCGCATGAAACTCATCCTCTATTCTCCCTTCTTTGAGGGCAGAGTCAATTCCGTCTCTGCGTCCACAGAGAAGGGGCATATAAATACCTCAGCGAATGTTTGGTGAATGAATGAACAGATGAGTGAATGAATAACTGAATTAATGGATATAGAAGATTGAGATACTGAGAATATTCATACTGAGAATATGAAATATTTGAAGAGGAGGGCATAGTTCAGTGGAATGACCATAAGCTTTGAAGTCAGATGCACCTGGATCCAGATCCGTCTATCCACTTGCTATACAATTTTGGGCAAGTGACGTCCTTTCTCACTTTGAGAGTGCTACAGTCTAGCATAATTCTGGGAACCAGATGGTGCTCAATAAATGTGGATTCCTTGCCTTTTCCCCTCTTGTCTGTTACCCTCAGGGGCTGGCACTACACTAACAGTCTGTTGCATGACCTGAGGCTACAAGTCTGGCTACATAGAACCACTAAAAAAATGGCAATAAGGGTCTTGGACTTGGAATCAGAAGATGGGGTGGGTGGGTGTTAGCCTTACTTCTTTCTGTCCCTGCCTTGAGCATGTCATCTCTCCTCTCTGGACTTGGATCTCCTGTCTTTTAAATGAATTGACTGATAGAGTTACCGTATGACCTAGCAGTTCCACTCACAGGAGTGTACCCAAGAGACATGAAAATATATGTCCACACAAAACCTTGTAAACAAATGCTTATAGCAGCATTGTTCATAACAACCCAAATGTCATTGACTGAGGAATGGATAAACAAAATGTGGTGTATATCCATAAAATGAAATATTACTTGGCTACAAAAAGGAATGAAGTACTGATACGTGCTACAACATGGATGAACCTTGAAAGTATTATGATCAGTGAAGAAGCCCCTCCCCACTTCCCTTTCCCGACTGGTAACCACTAGCTTGTTTTCTGTATCTCTGAGTCTGTTTGTATTTTGCTATATACATTCATTTGTTTTATTTTTTATATTCCACATATAAGTGATATCATACAGCATTTGTCTTTCTCTGACTTATTTCACTAAGCATAATATTCTCTAGGTCCAGCCATGTTTCTGCAAATGACAGAATTTCATTTTTTATGGCTGAATAGTATTCCATTGTATATATATACTGCATCTTCTTTATCCTTTTGTCTGTTGATGGACGCTTAGGTTGCTTCCATGTCTTGGCTATTGTAAATAGTGTTGCTATGAACATTAGGGTGCATGTATCTTTTAGAATTAGTGCTTTTGTTTTTTTCCTGGATATGTATCCAAGAGTGGAATTGCTGGATCATATGGTAGTTCTACTTTTAGTTTTATGAAGAACCTTGGTACTGTTTTCCATAGTGGCTGCACCAGTTTACATTCCCACCAACAATGTAGAAGGTTTCCTTTTTCTCCACCATTATTACCATTCTCACCATTTGTTATTTGTAGATTTTTTTGATGAGAGCCATTCTGACAGGTGGGAGATGATATCTCATCATTTTGATTTGCATTTCTCTAATAATTAGCCATGTTGAACATCTTTTCATGTGCCTGTTATCCATCTATATGTCTTCTTTGGAAAAATGTCTATTCAGGTCTTCTGCCCATTTTCTGATTGGGTTGTTTAGTTTTTTAATTCTGAGTTGTATAAGCTGTTTATATATTTTGGATATTAATCCCTGTTGGCCAAATCATTTGCAAATATTTTCTCCCATTCTATAGGTTGTCTTTTTGTTTTTTTGATGGTTTCCTTTGCTGTGTAAAAGCTTTTAAGTTTATTAAGAGAGGGGCAAGATAAGTGTGTGGGATTAAGAGATACAAACTACTATTTATAAAATAGGTAAGCAACAAGGATATATTGTACAGCAGAGGAAAATATAGCCGTTATTGTGTAATAACTTAATGGAGTATAATCTGTAAAAATCCTGAATCACCATGCTATACACCTGAAACTGGTATAACATTGTAAATCAACTGTGCTTCAATTTTTTAAAATAGTGAGTGAAGCTGACACAAAAGGTCACAGTTTGTTATCCCATTCATATGAGATGTCCAGAACAGGGAAATCTATAGAGACAGACAGTAGATGAGCGGCTCCTTGGGGTGGGAGGTGGAGTGGAATTGAGGGAGTAAGAACGTGACAGCTAAAGGGTACAGGTTTTCCTTCCGAGAGGACGCAACGTTCTAAGGTTGACTGTGGTGACCCTGCACATACCTGTGACGAATTGTACACTGTAAATGGGTGAATTATATGGCATGTGAGTTAGATCTCAATAAAGCTGTGAAAAAAAGAATCAGCTGAGGGGCTTCCCTGGTGGCAAAGTGGATAAGAATCCGCCTGCCTGCCAATGTAGGAGACATGGGTTCGAGCCCTGGTCCGGGAAGATTCCACATGCCGCGGAGCAACTAAGCCCGTGCACCACAACTACTGAGCCTGTGCTCTAGTGCCCGCGTGCCACAACTACCGAGCCCACGTGCCACAACTACTGAGCCTGTGCGCCACAGCTACTGAGCCCATGTGCCACAACTACTGAGCCTGCGAGCCACAAGTACTGAGCCCATGCACCACAACTACTGAGCCTGTGCTCTAGAGCCTGTGAGCCACTACTACTGAGCCCATGTGCCACAACTACTGAGCCCGCACACCACAACTACTGAGCCTGCGCTCTAGAGCCCATGAGCCACAACTACTGAGCCTGCACACCACAACTACTGAAGCCCACACGCCTAGAGCCTGTGTTCCGCAACTAGAGAAAAGCCCATGCATAGCAATGAAGACCCAGTGCAGCCAAAAAATAAATAAAATTAAATCTTAAAAAAAAAGAAGAATCAGCTGAACATGATGCTCTTTTAGGATCAACCTCTAAGTGATATTTAAAAGTTATAAGCCTATATAATAGATGTATGCATGTTCACTATGTGATTCTTTCAACTTTTCTCTGTGGTTGAAAATTTCTGGGAATTCCCTGGTGGTCCAGTAGTTAAGACTCCACGCTGCCAACGCAGGGGCCCCGGGGTTCAATTCCCTGGTCAGGGAACTAAGATCCCACATGCTGTGCAGTGTGGCCAAAAGATTAAAACAGAAAAAAAGAAAGAAAAAGAAAATTTTCATAATAAAATGTGGGGTGGAGAGAGCTTGTAGATGACTTTTTTTTTTTTTTTTTTTTTGCGGTACGCGGGCCTCTCACTGCCGTGGCCTCTCCCGTTGCGGAGCACAGGATCCGGACGTGCAGGCTCAGCGCCCATGGCCCACGGGCCCAGCCACTCCACAGCATGTGGGATCCTCCCGGACCGGGGCACGAACCCGCGTCCCCTGCATCGGCAGGCGGACTCCCAACCACTGCGCCACCAGGGAAGCCCTAGACGACTTTTTAAATCTGATTTTTGAAAACGTCAAATCAATCCCATGGACAATTCTTATCAGACTGTAAGCTCCCTGAAGGCAGAGACCACGTCTGTATAATTTCCTGCTGCGTCTCCAGTACCCACACTCGTGTCTGGGCATTCAGTACTGAATACAGGTATTCAGCAGCCATGTAGTGAATTAATGAATCCATACATAAGTGTGTGGATGAAGAAGAAGATGGTGACTATGGCTGTCTGAAGTCATAAGCCAACAGTCATCCTTAAATTGTAGATCACCCTCAAGCTTTCCTATTGGGTCTGCAGATTACAATAATACTGACAATAATAACTAGTGTGTGTTTATTTATTTATTTATTTAAAATGGTATATGTGTTCACTAATTCAACAAACATTTCTTTTTAAAAATAATTAATTAATTGATTTTTTTTTTTTGGCTGTGTTGAGTCTCTGTTGCTGTGCACGATCTTTCCTGTGGCCAGCGGGGGCTACTCTGTTGCGGTGAGCGGGCTTCTCATTGCGGTGGCTCCTCTTGTTGCGGAGCACGGGCTCTAGGCGTGCGAGCTTCAGTAGTTGTGGCTCACGGGCTCTAGAGCGCAGGCTCAGTAGTTGTGGCGCACGGCCTTAGGTGCACCATGGCATGTGGAATCTTCCTGGACCAGGGCTCGAACCCATGTCCTCTGCATTGGCAGGCGGATTCTTAACCACTGTGCCACCAGGGAAGTCCCACTAGTGTTTATTGAGAACACACTGAGTGTCGGAGCAGGGTCAGATCCAGGTTTTGTAGGGTGTGAAGTTTGTACAGATTAGAAATACAAAATTTTAAATACAAAAAAGAGGTATACAAGAGAACATTTATTTAGCATGAGAAAATAAGTTGCAACCAATTACGAAATTCAAAAGGTGACAGTTGCCACGCACAACCCCCACAATTGAAAAGCACATATAGATAGCATTTTAATTAGTTTACTACCTGACTCAGCTCTATAATGCTTTCCCTCTATTTTCTTTGATTGGCTTTTTATATGACAACAATATTATAATATCATTTTCTGTAGATAGAATAGAAAGATTATCTGATCTTTCCTGTAATGTGATTGATCAAAACATTTCTTTACTATTAACTTAAGAAACTTTAATTTCAGATTCACAGTTATTTTAGTATTGTTGTCAAGTTTGGGAAAATTCTAAGCAAGTTTCCTTCACCTATGAATTTAAGGTTGCAGAGTGTGGCAAGTTTTTTTTTTTTAATATGTTATTTATCCTTTAAAAAACTATTTAAGTTGAAGCATAATTGATTTACAATGTTGTGTTAGTTTCAGTTGTACAGCACAGTGATTTGGATATATATATATTCTTTTTCAGATTCTTTTCCCTTATACGTTATTACACAATATGGAGTAGAGTTCCCTGTGCTATACAGTAGGTCCTTGTTGGTTATCTATTTTATATATAGTAGTGTGTATATGTTGATCCCAAGCTCCTGATTTATCCCTCTCCCCCTACATCTTTCCCCTTTGGTAACCATAAGCTTGTTTTCTATGTCTGCGGGATCTTTTTCTGTTTTGTATATAAATTCATATGTATCATATTTTAGATTCCACATATAAGTGATATCATATGATATATGTCTTTCTCTGTATGACTTACTTCATTTAATATCATCTCTAGGTCCATCCATGTTGCTGCAAATGGCATTATTTCATTCTTTTTTATAGCTGAGTAATATTCCATTGTATATACATGGCCCATCTTCTTTAGCCATTCATCTGTCGCTGGACATTTAGGTGCAAGTTTTTTGTTTTTTTTTTTTAAGCAGTGACTAATCTTAAGTACTCTTTGAATTGTCAACACTCACTACCCAGGGAAAGCATTATGCAAGTGAGAAGCCTTGGAAGCTTAAGGTTCACTAGCCTAATGGTGAATCCACCTCTGCAGTTATGCTTAACTACTTTTGAAGGAAAGAATTACATCTGCTTTGCTATGTGTTAAGGAGAATCCTTGTAGATCGGGTTGGGAATCAGACTGGAACCTGGATGTGATGGTCCTGCATGCTGTTTTAGGAGCCTTGCTATTACTATCTACTTCACCTATTTTAAAACAGAAAAACCACTGAGGTTCTGGGAACTGGGAACCAGGAGACCCTGGCTTGATTCCCATTTGGTTCCTGGTTGACTAGTTTTGAGCAAGTTCCTTCCCCATTCTTGGCCTCATTTTCCCCAGCCTGTGTAAGGAGGCGGGCATTTCCCGATTTCCTTGTCTGTCTCTGACACCATCGGAACAAAAATGAAAGGAGAGACAGGAAACTCCTATAGACAGTGATCCTTTTGGGATCCCACTTATTAGAGGTGGGCCGAAGTGCAAACTGGATCCTTCCTCTCTGGGCCTCGTGTTTCCAGCCAGAGCATTTTCGCAAAGGGCCTGAAATGGGCCGCTTTAGCGCAGGGTCACCCCTTAGAAGTGCGGGGTTCCTCCTTTGCAGGGCCTTCCCCTAAAAGCACTTCTCCATTGGCAGCCGTTTCTGCTCGGCCTGACCAGAGAGGCAGCTCAGAGACAGCAAGCATCGGTATTGAGCGAGGGGTGGGGGGGCTGATGGCCGGTATTGTGGAGTTTAGAGGAGGAGCCGATGAATACAGAACTAGAGAGAAGGGGGACCATAGAGAAGTTGGCGGTGGATAGAGGGGCCAGGGTGGGAGGCAAACGAGAGGCAGCGTGTGGGTAGAGGGGTGGGAGGGGGGAACCATAGAGAGGCTGGCCTGGGCTAGAAGGGCCGGGGGGGGCGGGGGGCGGGGAAATGCAGGGAGGTGTGGGGAAGAGAGTTGGCCTCCGAAGGTGGGAACTAAAGACGCAAAAGAAAAGACTCTGGTCAAGGGTTGGGGGTTTTGGCGTGTGGTGTGGGGTGTTGGGCCTCCGCGTCTCGCTTAGTCACTATCACCGTGCCCTTGAGCAATGAACTCCCTCTCTGCATCTCAGTTTTCTCACAGAATACTGAACGGATTAACCTCTTAGAGAAATTAAATAAAATCACGTATGAAAGTACCTAGCATAATAATGTCTTTGCACGGACAGTATGTAACATGTGGGAAGTAATGCTAGTATATTTTCGCATGTTGACTCCTTTCTGCAGCTCTGAAATTCTTGAGGGCATTAAAATCAGGCATTTGAGCATTAACACCAAGATTTTGGAGGGTTTTCTCAATCCCCACCGCCCCTTCCGTAGCTCAAACCTCGTTCTTCCTCATGTAGGTTTCAGCACCAGACTGTTCCATAGTCCCCCAGCTTCCACTCTCTAGCCCGCCAACATAACCAAACAGACCTTTCAAAAATTTGGAACTAATCTTGTCCTTTCCCAGCTCAAAATCCTTCCACGGCAAGAGGGCTTACCGCAAGACAAAAATCCCAACTCCTCTGCCTGGAGTTGGAAGCCCTTGCATGTTGTAGTGCCTGCCAAGCTCTCCAGCCTCCTCTCTCATCATTTGAGACACACGTTTGTCACACCCCCACTGAAACACTCACACTTTTATTTCCCCAGGCGCCAGGTCCTAGGCTGGTCTTGCTGCCCAGAGTAACCTTTCCTGGGGAATCCTGGCCATTTTTTCAGGGCTTATTTCCTCCAGAAAGCAACCTCTGACTCCTGCCTACCTCAGGCTCCCAGGCTGGGTGAGGCACCCCTTCAGGCTGCCAGTTCCACCGGAATGCCTGTGAAGCCCTCACATGATAGTTCCCTGACTAACTCCAGACTCTCCTGTGATGCCTGCAGCACAAACTCCATGTTCTTCAGTCTGGTCTTTGTTGTCTCCAGTCAGCATCGTCCCTGGCTGGGCACATGATGCTTAGTCACTCTGAAAGAAGAATAGTTGGGCTGTTTTCTGTCCTGGCTAACTCTCTTGTCCTCCAAGACTGAACTCAGGTGTCACCTCCAGGAAAACTTTGCAATTATTTTTCTTTTAGTTTTTTGGCCGCACTGCACAGCTTGCGGGATCTTAGTTCCCCGACCAGCGATGAGCCCATGCCCCTTGCAGTGGAAGCGTGGAGTCCTAACCACTGGACGGCTAGGGAATTCCCAAACTTTCCAGTTCTATACTCCTCCCCCAGTTGGGTCCTGAGCCCCTCTGGCCCCCTGGAGTGCCCTGTCATTATACTTATGACCTTACATTGTAGCTGCCTGTTTGTTAGTTGGCCTCCTCTAGATTTGTCTGTCCAGTATGGTAGTCACCAGCCATGCATCGGTATTGAGCGCTTGAAATAGGATTAGGCCAAGTGGAGATGTACTGTAAGGTGGCAGCTGGCCACTACTAGCAAATACTGTTTTGAGAATGGCTGGTGCTGGCCTTGAGTCTGATGCAGTTCGGAAGATTCAAGTTCTCAGTGATGCAGGAACGTGTCTGAAACCACATCTACAATGGCCACCCAGCTTCATTTTGGATGCCTGAACCATAGTGACTCCATTTTGATTTTTTTTCCTTTCACTTATTTATCTTTTAAATTAATTTTTATTGGAGGATAGTTGCTTTACAATGTTGTGTTAGTTTCTTGCTGTACAGCAAAGTGAATCAGTCATACATATACATATATCCACTCTTTTTTAGATTCCCTTCCCATCTGGGTCACCACAGACCATTTAGTAGAGTTCCCTGTGCTATACAGTAGGTTCTCATTAGTTATCTATTTTAGACATAGTGGTGTATATAGGTCAATCCCAATCTCCCAGTTCACCCCCTCCCCCCATTTTGATTTTAAATGCGTTCTTTTCTTTAATGGTTAACGCAGCTGTGCAGTGTACATTTGACAGGCCATAAGACAGGCTGTTCTGGTTAACATAAAGTTCAAGTCAAATCATGTATCAGCCAGAAGGACTTCCCCGTACCTCAACGTATGAAAATTTCTTCCATCATAACTTACATCTCGATATAGAAAAATAAAATTAAAAGGAAAAACAAAGAATGGTGGCCTCTCCATGACAGATGGGGAAACTGAGTCACCAAACAGGGAATGGTGTCACACAATGTTCTTCAGATTTCCCTGGAGAAGGGACTTCCCTGGTGGACCAGTGGTTAGGGCTCGGTGCTTTCACTGCCTTGGACCTGGGTTCAATCCCTGGTCGGGGAGCTAAGATCCCACAAGCCTCTCGACCAGAATTGGAACCCTACTGTTTCTAAGCTGCCTCATTAACATCTGGTGTTTGCTGTGAAATCCGCATGGAATGCCTCATCCTTCTAGAGAGTCTGTACTGAGGCCAGAAGGGACTCTTCATGACTTTACAGGGCTCCTTGCGGGTGGGAGCTCGGAAGCCCAGCCTTCTGGTTTTCCCTTGCCAGCATCTACAGCTAGCCTTGAGGGCTGTTTCACACTCAGGCAACTCTTTCCCTAAACTTCTTTTAGCTTCAATCCTGTAACTCTCGAGGGCCATAGAACAATTTCCCCATAATGAAGATATTAGAGTTTTTTTGTTTGCACAGCGCCGCAAGCGGGATCTTAGTGCCCCGACCAGGGAAGCACGGAGTCTTAACCACTGGACCGCCAGGGAAGTCCAAAATGAAGATATTGGGATGAGAAAGTGTAAAGATCTCCCCGCTTTAGAATTTAGGATGTAATCCTGGCTCTGGCACCCCCTTGCTCTGGGACCATCAGCGTCTCACCTAACCTCTCTGGGCCTCAGTTTCCTCATGTGCGAAGCACTAGGACTGAATTTGAGACAGCTTCATATTTGAAGTGCTCCTCTCGGGCTCAGTCAGATTCTTTAGGGACGCTGTCCGTCGTTGAGCTTGTCTCGTGAATGTCATCCCTACCTGCTTCTCCCAGGCGCTAAGGTGGGGGCAGACATTTCAATATTTTGGTCTCTGTCGCCCCCAGGAGGCTTAGGAGAGTTCCTTGTCGCAGCAGGTGTGCAATACAGATAACATTTGTTGCCTCTAAGGTAGAGAAAGGCAGGGACTACCTCAGTCTGGTTGGTTCATGTTTTTACCCCCGGAAGCTGGCGTATGGGAGACACTAAACAAATATTTGTTGAATGAATGACAGCGATTCAGGCCAGCGGAACAGAAGGCACTTGGAATCCTTCCTTTGAGGGTTTGTGTTTCCGGCCGGAAGGCTTTCTTGTGAACCCCATCCCTCTCCTGGCTGGTCGGAGCGCTACGGCTCCACTTAGGGCTCCCGGAAGGTTTACTGTCTTCGCCTCCTGCATCCCGGGATCAGACTCTCGGAAGGCCTCTCCTCATAACTCACGGACAGCAAAGGCCATACCTGGAGGAGGGGTCCAGGAGCACGAGGACGGGTGGGCAGCCGGGTGTGTGTGTGTGTGTGTGTGTGTGTGTGTGTGTGTGTGTGTGTGTGTGTGTGTGTGTGTGTGTGTGTGTGTGTGTGTGTGTGTGTGTGTGTGTGTGTGTGTGTGTGTGTGTGTCTGTGTGTGTGTGTGTGTCTGTGTGTGTGTGTGTGTGTGTGTGTGTGAGAAAGACCGGACCCGACTGACCCATTGCGGGGACGATTGGGGAGGATCGAGGAGGTTCGTGTCGGAGGACCCCTCGGGAACAGAGAAAAGAAACCAGGGAGGCCTTGGTGGGCTTTGGAAAGGGATGGTGGGGAGGTGGTGGAGTGGGTCGAATACAGACTCTGGAGGCGAGAGACTTCTTTCTGGACGGATGGAAACACTTAATGGTGTCACAGGACCAGCATGAAAGGAAGAAATCTTGAATCTGGGCAGAAAAAGAAACTCGGAGAGTTTGGGGGAGGTCCTAGAAGAGAAGAGTGATACCCTGATGGGGAGGAATGGAGACAAAGGAAAAGGACACCCTGCCCACAAGGGGTTTGAAAGAGGAGACGGAGGGCAATATGGTAAAGCATGGGTCCCACAGATTCTGGGGGCGTGTGAGACAACTCTGAGTGCACATCATAGGAATCGATTGATAGATGCAAGAGTCCTGTGCAAATCCCAGGAGCATGGAGATGTGGTAAAGTTAGAAAGTCTAGGGTTTGGGCACATGGAGAGAGGCCCATGAAAAGTCCCCCAGCCCCTTGGAGAGATGAGGGGTTTGAGGAGTAGGGGGTGGAGGATGACGTAGGTAAGCAAAGATTGGGGGATGCAGAGAGGTTCTCTGGTCATCTCAACCCTTAGCTTACCTCTCTGTACCTTCAGTCAATGCAGTTTTTCCTTCCTTTAGCTTCTCCTCTGATTCAAGGATGACCATGACTGGGACTTCCCCGGCGGTCCAGTGGTTAAGACTCCGTGCTTCCACTGCAGGGGGCGCAGGTTCGATCCCTGGTCAGGGAAATAAGATTCCGCATGCTGCGCAACGTGCCCCCCCCCCCGCAGAAAAAAGGATGACCGTGACATTTTCCTCATCAACTGTGGGTTCCCCCGCCCCAGTCAGGTGCTCCTCCCACAAGCCACAAGTTGGCCCTTCCTCCTCCTCTTTCTCTGGGCCTTCAGCCTCTGGCCAGATGGGCATACAATACACCTACACACACACAGTGCGAGTGGAGAAGCCCAATGACAAGCACGAAGTTTTGCCCAGCGTACAGCTGTCCCGAGTGCCTACAGGGCTTCCAGAATGCTGTCTGTCTCAAGGCCTATGGCCTCTCACATCCGGTCATCTGGGGCTTCATCTCTGAGACTTGTGGCAAGGCCTTCCAATGCCCCAGCAGTCTTTGCCAGCCTCAGCTCATCTACTGGGCTCCCTGTACCTGCTCCTTCTGCCCCCGGCTGCTCAGGCTTGCCAGGGACCTGGCTCAGACTGAGTCTCCTCCTAATATGGGCACAAAACTGATGCCTTTGGGGAGCCACGTGCTGGGAATCTTTCCCAAGTTGCCAGCGTCCAGCTTGAGAGATGACGGTTGCAGAGCTAGACCGTGGCATCTCTAGTGGGCAAGACAACACCCTTTTCTGGGCTATTCTTGTTAAGACTGAATGATCTCCAGCCTTGGGGTGTGCTGCAAGTCTATGGGTGGCAGGGGAAGCAGGAGAAAGTAGCAAGAAAGATGCCCTCACCTCCCAGGGCCATTACTGGTCTCCTTTTCCCCTTTAGCCTTACCCAAGAGGCAGGGACCCTGAGTTTTAACTGCACCGTGTGGGCTTTGTGACTGGTGGGTTCACTCTCTGGCCTCAATAACCCATTTAAAAACTAGGGATGAATTCTCTCCTCCCTGTCAGCGGCCAGATGGTAGCAATTTGCCAAATCTGCTGAGACATCTGTGTTCTTGTCTGGTTCTTCTTTGTTTCTTCCTCTCAGTTTTAAAACTGGGAATGTCCCGGGACGCATCTCAAACTCAGTCACCTATTTTGTCCTCACCTGTGCTCGCAAGCTCAAGTGGTCACTTATTGATCACCACACACATCCTTCTGTGGCTTGAGGAAGCAGCTCAGGGTGATGCAAAAAGAGATGGGCCAGCTCCCATCACACTTCTGCCCCATGTGCTTACAAACGTGTAAGAGCCTGTTTTACCTCAGGTAGCATCGTGTCCTGCACTCGGCACTCTGCCCGTAAGTGTGTGGCCCCTGTGGGAAGGCATTCAAGTGCTCCAGCCACCGCAGCCAGCACCGGCTAACCCACCTGGGGTGGGTTGACCACTTTCCAGGGGGTGGCCCAATGCATCCTGGTGTATTCATCAGGGCAGGACTTCCTGGCTGGCTGTGGAGACTGAGGCCAGGAGTTCAGGTGTTCTCCAGACCCGGGTGTCACTTCCCTCCACCACTCCAGCCCTGTGGAGGGACTGGCATCATACAAGCCAGCCCCGACTAGCTGTGTGACCCAGGGCCGGTGACTACCCCTCTCTGGCCTTGGTTTTACCACCAACACAGAGAATGATACCTGACTCCATTTTCTTGCCATGTAACACATTAAATCACAAGGCCTGGGTTTCCTCAGCTGTCCCACCGGCTGAATAATTGTGGCTCTTTGTCTTTGCTGTGTAGCAGCCGACCAGTCACTAGCCCTTTCTGGTTTCGGTTCCTATTTGTAGGTAGACGGTCTATTTTCTTTCCTATTGAAGAAAGTATTTCTTATTTTAGGACGACTAGTTTCTTCTCCAGCCCAGAAGGATAAAGTGACTTTTTTTGTTTAATGTGGAACTTTTTTTTTTAAAGTCTTTATTGAGTTTGTTACAGTATTGCTTCTGTTGTTTATGTTTTGGTTTTATGGCTGCCGGTCATGTGGGATCCTAGCTCCCAGACCAGGGATCCAACTCAAACCCGCACCCCCTCCATTGGAAGGCTGAGTCTTAACCACTGGACAGCCAGGGAAACCATAGATAAAGTGACTTTTAAAGAAAAGTCACAACTTTTCGGACAAAAAGCCATCCCTTTTGTCTTCCCTCCCTCTGTATCTACCACGTCGCCAATGACTTTATATTGGCTTTTCTCCGCCTTATTGCAGAGAAGTCAGGCGGGCAGACACCCGGAACCATTGTTCGCGGGTGTTTGTTTCCCGCCGGGGCGGATTTCTGGGGCCGCGTCTGGCCGAGACGGAGGTAGGAGTGGGAGCCGTCTCCGGGCTCTCCGAGTCCACCACCCCGCGCGGCGGACCTCCTGGGGCCGCCCCTCGAGCCGCTTCCCACCGGGCTCGGACCCGAGAGACCTCCGCACCGCGAGCCGGCGCCGGGAGGTAGGCGCTGAGCTCCGGGCGACCGGAGAGGCCCGAGCGGTGCGTCCGCTGGGTCACTCGCTTAGACTCGCGGGCGCGGGATGGAGAGGCTTTGAGCTGGTGAATTCCGGAGAAAGAACTTCATCTACTCGCCCGTCTGTCCTCCCCTCAGCCTCCCAAAGTGTACCTTGACCCTGAATCTCTCTGGAGGCCATGGGCCTCTCCCTCCCTAGGGTGGTCCCCGCCCCTAAGCCGGCCCCCTCCTCTTCCTCCACCCCCGCCATCCCCATCCCGCGGCCTCAGCCCGCCTCTCAGGGGCCGTCACCTGCTCACTGACGGGAATGGTGTTCCCTATACGTGCACACGGAGGAGGCCCCCTGGCTGGAGCCCAACACCCCCCCACCCCGCTCCGCAAGGCTTCAGTTGTCCCAGTGTTTTCAGGTCTTCAAGAGCTGCCCGCACCGCAGGAGCTACAGCATCTCCCACTCAGAACTCCGGCCCTTCGTCTGCGGCAAGGCCTTCAAGCGCCCCGGCGAGGTATCGCTTCATACGCCAGCTCCGGTTGGGTCGGGCTCACACCTGCCCGCTGTGTTCTGGCGTTTTCAGGATGCCGGGCAGCAGGCGCAGCACGTTCTGGACCACTTGGCTGGAAGGAATTTCCTGGACCATGGAGAGACTGCAGGGGCTCCATAGAATCTCTTGTTTCTGGTACAGAAGGTAGAGGCTGGGGTTTTGGCCTCACTGTTTACTTGCTGTGTGACCTGAGGCTGCCTCTCTGGGCCTCAGTTTCCTCATCCTGAAATAGGGAATGGCTTGTGTTTCCCAGCCATCCTGGCCAGGGGTGAGATGCAGGAGTCTCTTGCTGAATCCCTGACTGTGCCACAGCCTCTGTTTATAGCCTGAGATAGATCACCATCCCATTCTGGAACTCAGTTTCCCAATCTGTAAGATGGGATAGAATGAAACATCCTTATCAGGTGAGCTGCAAACTCACCTAATACGAAGGTAGCGCCAACTGCTCCATCACTTCTTTATAGCAACTCGTGCCTGCTGAGACAGGTGCAGATAACGTTAGTTAGTTTTGATTCTTTTTTAATTGCAGGGGTAGGGCTGGAACACAAGTGAGGTGGGAGCCTTTCCTCTGCGGTGTGAGTTATTGGCTGGAGTGCTTTCCTAGGGCCACGTCCCTAGGTCCCATAAGGGACCGTGAGATGCCATGTGGGGCTGGGATGAGGTGGATTGGCTGGGCCACCTCATGAAGGGCTTCAAATCCCAGGCTGAGGAACGTGGGGACTTGGTCCTGAGGGTCATGGGGGCCGTGACAAGATTTTGTGCAGAGGTTACATATGAGACAGCTGTGAGAAGAGTGTCAAGGAGGGCGGGGGCAGTACTGGGGGCCAAGATAGCAGGGAGAAGGCTGGTGCAGGGGCCCTGTGCAGGAAGGAGGGGCCAGAGCTGGGGCTTGGGGAGCAGAGGGGAACATTCAGGATGAGGGAGGGACAGAACTTGGTGCCTTCTGGCTTTGGGGAGTGTAGAAGGGGGGGGCGGGATGAGGATGTTAGAGCTTCAGACTGGTGTGGGTGTGGGGCTTCATTATGCTCCTGTCCCAGGAGATAAGCGAGGCTTTTTGCGTTGGTGGGGAGAGATGCTTTACCTTTGGACGGGGTGACTGAATTCATTCATTCAGCCAATACTGAACCGAGCCCCTACCCTCTCCCCAGACCTTTGCTAGGTTCTGAGGGTAGAATGTTGCCTAGGACAGAGCGGGAAAAGCAGGCAGTAAAGTAGCAAATCCAAAAATGAGCAAGACCACTACGGACTGCAGTACGAGATGCGGAGGGAATGGCCTGACCAGACGGAGCAGGGCCTCACCTGCTCACCAGCTTGAGCTCTGACACAACCAGCAGCCGCTTCAGTGACAAAGGATTACTCGGGTTGAGACCTGAATGGCCAGAAAGGGTGTGTCCTTGTGAGGGGCTGGGAGGAGTATTCCAGAGGGCAGAACAGCAAACACAAGGCCCTGGAAGTAGGCCAGGTGGGCTGGCTGAGTTTTATTCCAAGTGCAGCAAGAAGGGTTTTAGGTCAGGTGATGACATGATTCTGTGGGTTAGCGTAATTATACTGCTGCCGTGTTGCCATAGAGAGAAGGGACGGGGGTGGGGGTTGCTGTGGGGAGGCTGTCATGGGAGCTGGGCCGGTGGCGGCAGTGGGTTGGGGAGAAGCATGAGGTGCTTGCAGACAGTGGCCGTGAGCTCTGACTCGGTCAGTTAGAAGCACGTGCTGTCCAGCGGATGTGTGACCTCTCGGAGCTCCTGTTTCCTCATCTATAAAATAGGCATCCGCATGGCACCTCCCTCCTGGGTCTGCTCTGAGGGTTCAGTGCATTTAGCGATGGCTGGCACCATAGGAAGGGCCCAATAAACGTTGGTCCTTGTCATTATTTCCAGAGTTCGGGGTGGGCTGGGCTGGGCTGGGCGTGGCTGGGCGTGGCTCTCATGGACAAAGCAAGTTTCATGGGTCTGAAACTCAAGCAAGGGATCTGGGTGGGAGACTCCTGTGGTAGTTGTGTGTGGAGCCCAGGATCTATGCTGCCCCCTGGGGGACATTTGGCCAAGTCTCTTGTCACAGCTAGGGGGCAGTGAGATTGAGGGGTGAGAGACGGTGCTCCTGGCATCTGAAGCGTGGAGGCCAGGGACGCTGCTCCATGTCCTGCAGTGCACAGGACAGCCCCCCACAACAAAGAATGATCCAGCCCCCAAATGTCAGTAGTGCCAAAGTTGAGAAGCCTGGTGCAGACAGAAGGTGTAGTTACCCCTTTAAACCGCGCACACCCTTCCAGTTCACCAGTTTCCACTCTCCCTACTGCCCCCCACCCCATAAAATTACAAAAGAGGAAGAACCTCTAGGACAACAGTTTCCGGTAGAGAGCCATGCTTTAAAAAGTGAAGAGGAACAGCTGAAATTAATTTAATAACATACTTAACCAGTCAGTAGACCCAGAGCATCATTTCTAAATGTTATCAACAGAGAAGTCATTCATGAGATACTTTACACTCTTTTCATACTCAGTCTTCAGAATCTTTTAGGTGTCTTGCATTTATGACACATCTCAGTTCAGACCGGACACATGCCAAACGCTTAAGAGCTATCTGTGGCCGGTGGCTGCCCTTTAGGACAGCACAGTTCTGGAGGCTCTTTAATTGAAGCCTAAGATCACAGTTGTTGGTTCACTGGAGGTTTCTTGAAGGTTTTCTGAGAATGCTTAATCGCCTCATCTAGAGACTTTTTTCTATAGCTGGCAATGTGTGTGTGCATCTTCTGGCTTTTTAAATATTGCCCAGTAAAACATTAAGACATATCTGTGATCCAAACCAAATATAACTGTGCCCTCTCTGGCCGGCGGGTCTCCAGTTTGCAACTGGTTGAGGGTGGCTTAGGAGCTGTACCGTAAGGTGGGCAGCGGTTAGCCACCTGTGGCTATTTAGATTTAAATTAAGAGAAATGAAATACCATTTAAAATTCAGGTCCTCAAGCCCTAGCCACGTTTCTAATGAGCAATAGCCTCACGCGGCTAGTGGCTGTCCCAGTGGACAACGCGCAGATCATAGAACTTTTTCATCATCCCAGAAAGTTCTTTTCGGCAGCTTTCTCGGACGCATCTCTGGCCAAGCCGGGGTCCTTGGTGTGGGCGCGACCGTAACGCCAGTTCTCTCCCTTCTGTGCCCCCAGCTGCCTCCCCTCCCCAGCTGCAGCGGCCGCCCCCCTCTGGTTCCCCCCGCGCCACGACCTGCTCGTGGACACGCGCAGCATTCGCTACTAGTTCACCGCGCAGCTGGAGGACGAGCTGCGGGCGCTCCCCGGCGCTGCACTCGACGTTCCAACCTTCCGCGTGCGCCGCCTGCCCCAGGCCTTCCAGCGCTCCGGCCACCTGGCGCGGCCTGGCGCCGACCGCCGCACTAGGTTCCGGATCTGGCCTGGCTGCCCTGCCTCTGTCTGGTCAACGCGCCCCTGCACCAGGACGCGGCCGCCGGACCTCGGTTTCCTCTCTGCGCGCGGGAGCATCGGGCCCACCGCGCTTTGTGCCGACACCACCCAGACACTGTCGCTGCTGCTCCTTGTGCCTCAGTCTCCCCCTTCCTCGATGGGAAGAGCCACTCTTGCCCACCTCTGCATCTGGCAAGGTTTGGCCCTGTCTGCACCTCGGTCTCCCCATTTGCCCAGCCGACAGAAACTTCCCTCTTCCCGCTCTCTGCCTCGTTTGGAAGGGGATGCAGGCGGGTCGGCCAGTGGGAAGAGGACGGATTGGGCGCGTCCGTTCCTTGTGGGACTTAGGGCAAAGACAGCCTCGCCTAGTCTCGTCTACTAATCAGTCTCTGTCCCAGAGAATGAACTGTCCCCGAAGGGGATGGGAAGGGAGCCGGGGGCAGGGGGCGGGCTGTGTGGTTCCCGCGCGCTCGGCCCCTCTCCTTTCTCGCGATCCCTAGATACTCAAAAAAAGCGGGCCGTCAGAGCGGCTGGCTCTGGGACGGCGGAACCTTCCTTGCGGCGCGCGCGTTTCCGGTCGGCGCCCTTTCCCAGGGACGCCGCCGCCCCTCGCGCCCCCGCGCCCCCCGCGCCCGCGTCCCCGGCGCCGCCGGCCCGGAGCTCCCCCAAGCCTCGGTCCCGCCGCCGCCGGCACTCGCGAGGGGAAGCCCGGGCCGCTCGGGACCTCGGCTTGCTCCTCCGGACCCGAGAAGCCACTGTACCGGGTACGGGGGCCGGGATGGAGGGAGGAGCCTGGCTCCGGGACGGCGTGAGGCCGGGCAGGGCTGGGGGAGGGGGCTGGTGATAACGGGGGTGGGGGTGGGGCTGGGGCACGGCGGGGAAGGAGCCGGGGCTCGGGGGACAGGCAGGAGGGAGTGCGGGAGCGAGGGGTTCCTGGGGGCGTAGTGGAAAGGGGGACACAGGGGCCCTGGGGTTACAGAAGGAAGCGGAGCAGAGAAGCGGGGTGGAGGCGCTGTGCTGGTACAGCAGGGATAGGAATGGGGACATAAAGATGCCAGATGCATGCAGAAGAGAGGGAGAAGGGGGCTTGGGAGAGGGACTCGGGGGCCCTGGTGTGTGTCACGGGGAGTGAGAGGAGGCCCCGAGGAGTACAGAGAGGAACAGCAAAGATGTCAGTGGCTTATACCTAGGGGCTGGGGAGAGAGAGGGACCCTTGGGTGGAGATGTAGCAGGTGGCAAAGTTCATGGGCCGTGGGCTACGTAGAAGGCCGGCAGTTGAGGCGTCCTAGGTAGGCATACCTGAAATTTCGAGGACAGGTTAGGTAATGGGAGAGGATGTTGAAACCTTAAGGTGCTAAATGTAGGAACAGGATAGAGGAGCCCTGGGTGAAAAGTGGGGAATTGGGTTAGTGGGGCTCCGGGGATGTACCTAGAGAGGAAATTAAGAGAGGCTACAGCTGTATCCAGAGATGGGAGGCCTTCCAGGGAACCTAGTGGGGATGGAGATCTAGGAGGGTCTGGAGGCCAAAGAAAGGCTGCTGCGGTGGTCCTGGGGGGAGAGGATGCAACCTGAGCTGGGGCTGGGAAGAAGAGGAAGCGACCCATTAGAGAAATTCTGGAGGCAAGAGCCCTGGCGTGACATGAAAGAGGCTATGAAGATGTAAAGGGGGAAATAGAGTTGGAAATTGATTGGCTTTGGGGGTGGAGGAGGAGGGAAGTGGCTGGGTGAAGCCCTCTGGTCCAGCTGGGGGATGAGAGGAGGACCCGGGAGGAAAGGCAGGTCGGGGCCCTGAGATGGTGAGCTTAGTTGTAGAAGCCCCTGAAGCTGCTTGATGCAAGTAGAGCGATCTGGCCTAGAAGCAGTTTCTTTTTTTGTAGGGAAGGTAGGTCAGTGGTACAGAGAGGGTAACAAGCAGTGAGAATTGGTACACTCTCCCCAGGAAGTGGCGATTTTAACTTCTCTCCCCTCCGCCGCTCCCAGCTGCCGCTCCAGATGCTCCTGCTGCCGCCGCGGCCACCCCACCCTCGGTCCTCCTCTCCGGAGACCATGGACCCGCCGCCTCCCAAGGCTCCCCCTTTCCCCAAGACGGAAGGCCCTTCCTCCACTCCTTCCTCGGCGGCGGGGCCCCGACCCCCGCGGCTGGGCCGCCACCTGCTCATCGACGCCAACGGGGTCCCCTACACGTACACGGTGCAGTTGGAGGAGGAGCCCCGGGGCCCGCCACAGCGCGAGGCACCAACGGGAGAGCCAGGCCCTCGCAAGGGCTACAGCTGCCCTGAGTGCGCCCGGGTCTTTGCCAGCCCTCTGCGGCTGCAGAGCCACCGCGTGTCGCACTCGGACCTCAAGCCCTTCACGTGCGGCGCCTGCGGCAAGGCCTTCAAGCGTTCCAGCCACCTGTCGCGGCACCGTGCCACGCACCGTGCCCGCGCCGGCCCACCGCACACCTGCCCTCTCTGCCCACGCCGCTTCCAGGACGCAGCGGAGTTGGCGCAGCACGTGCGCCTCCACTAAGTTCCAGACCCGGCCTGTGCTGCCCGGCCCCTCTCTGGGCCACCACGTCTGACCCACACAGCGTCACTCCCACACACATTCCCTTACTCCGCTGAGGTTACTGCCTTACCCTGGGCCTCAGTTTCCCCAACTATCTAAAGGGAGAAACATTCCTTCCCTCCCTCCCTCTCTAGCTGTGTGATGTAGACCAAGTCGTTGCCCCTCCCAGTGCCTGGGAGCCAGTCGGAGCCCAGTTTCCGCCCAACTGTGCTGTGTGAGCCTTTGCAAGCGGCGTAATCTCTCTGAGCCCTGGTTGTCAGCCCCGAAGTGGTGAACTGTTGTCTGCGTGGAAGATTTGACAAAAGAGCACGGGCAGAGTCTGGCTTATTTGTGTCGCCCCATTTCCACCCACCGCCCTCACCCTTTACTCAATAAACATTCCGCACTCCATTTTAGGGTTTTTATTTGCGTATGGGAGCGGTGGGGGCGTACGGGGTGAAGCAGGCAGCGGGGTTGGGGGATGGAAACCGGACCATAAGCACCTGGGAACCTTCATCTCGGCCTGTGTTTCTGGCCGGAGCCGTTTTCTGATGGCCCAGGCGCCCCCGCCCCCACCGCCCTCCCCTGGACCTCTTCTCTTTACCCTGGTCTTCTCTCCCCTTACCCGGCGCCGCCAGCTCTTGGGGGATACCCTGAGACCACCGACCCGCCGCCATCTGCAACCACGGGAGTAGCCCGGGGCCGTTCCGGAGTCGCCCGGACCCGAGAGGCTGCTGCACCGGGTACGGGGGCCGGGAGGCGGGAGGGAGCCGGAGCGGGCCGTAGGGAGGGGCGGGGCCGGGTGAGCGGGTACCTGTGCGCTGGGCGAGGAGGGGCTGTTCCGACGGCTCGGAGGGGGCGCTGCCGAGAACTTGCGTAGAGAGGCCTGAAGGCCCGGGCCGCTGGTGGAACCCTAGAGAGCGCTGGGACACTGCCAGGACTGGGGGGTGGATGGGCGCGGACTGGAGAGAACCTGCAGGTAGCGGGGCAAGGGGAGGTGGGCGGGTTAGGACATGGGGTTCCCAACGTGACAGCCCATTTGAGAAGGCCTGAGTGCATATAGAGGGGGTAGGAAATGCTTCTTGGTGGAATATGTAGGATGGACTGACACCCAGACTGGGATCAGTGGCGTGGACAAGGGAGAGGCCTGGAAGTCTATTAGGTGGGGCCTGCGGGCAACCTGTGACCTGAGCGGGGGCACAAAGCGGAAAGATAAAGAGAGCCTGTGCGTACAGTCGGTGGTGGAACAGAATCGGAGAGGTTTTTCAAGGAGGGGGTGCGTAGGAGCCTTACAGAGGGTCACAGAGTTCAGGGCCGAAGGACTGGAGAGGAGATGGGGGATGGGGGTTGCAGAATTCCTGAGTAGGTTACATAGAGAGGGGAGAACAGAGCCCGTGGGGCTGAGCTTCCCTCCTCTACTGTAACCTTCTCATCCTCTCTCCCCTCCACCAGGCCTCAGTCACCCCTCCGGATGCTGGTGCTGCCGTCCCCCTGCCCCCAGCCCCTGGCGCTTCCCTCCGCTGAGGCCATGGAGGCGCCTCCCCCTCGGACAGGCGGGTCCCCAGAACCCGGACCTTCCTCTTCCACAGGATGTCCCCAGACTTCGTCCCCTTCGAGGCCCAACCACTACCTGCTCATAGACACCCAGGGCGTCCCGTACACCGTGCTGGTGGACGAGGAGTCTCAGAGAGAGTCTGGACCCGATGGGGCTTCGGCTCAGAAAAAGTGCTACAGCTGCCCAGTGTGCTCCCGGGTCTTCGAGTACATGTCTTACCTTCAGCGACACAGCATCACCCACTCGGAGGTCAAGCCCTTTGAGTGTGATACCTGCGGGAAGGCATTCAAGCGGGCCAGCCACCTGGCGCGGCACCATTCCATTCACCGGGCAGGTGGCGGGCGGCCCCACGGCTGCCCGCTCTGCCCTCGCCGCTTCCGAGAGGCGGGCGAGCTGGCCCAGCACAGCCGGGTCCACTCCGGGGAGCGCCCCTACCAGTGCCCGCACTGTCCACGCCGATTTATGGAGCAGAACACGCTGCAGAAGCACGCTCGGTGGAAGCATCCCTGAGCCAGGCTGCGGGGTACCTCAGGTACCATGGGATTCTGTGGGGAGCGTGGACTCCCGTCGCCCTCAGACAGCCGGGAGCGCAAGAGGCTGGGCTGCGGGGGCCCTGGACACAAACACAGGACCCCCCCGTGGGGAGGCCGAGCCCTGCCTTGAGGAGTAATCTTCGGGTCCTCAGTGTTTTGGAGATAAGGATGGGAAAAAGACCTCACGTTTACAGAGTGGAGTCCTCTAACCTCAGAGACATCAGCAGTCCACGGCTGAGCCCTGACTGGAGGGGTAGGGAGCAGAGTGCTGTGTGTTGAAATTCTCGGGCCTGGAAACCCATGGTTGGGGGCCATCAGGAATCTGCAGCATCTTGCTGAGGCCCCCCTGCGATGCTGGGGGAAGGGGCCCCAGACCTGCTTCCCACTCCCCAGCCAGGGTCTGAGACTGGACACTCACTAAACACAGGTTCCACTTTGAGCGTGTGAGGTTTTGGGGGACCGTGTCTCTGCCGACTGTCTAGCACAGAGACTGAGCAAGTGCCTGGCCCACTTGGGCCTTGGCTTGCCTGGGAAGGTTGGCCTGCACTGGGGTTCGCCCTAGCTTGGCTCCTGACCGCCTGTGTCATATAGGCCGAATGTTTTTAAATATTTCTTTTTTTTTTTTTAAACCACGATCCATTGTAAGAAACATTTTATATGGCAACGCCGTATAGATACACAATATATGCAAAACAAAGGTTTAACAGTAGTTACCTCTGCCATGTGCAGATCTCTGTTTTTTTCCATCTACTTTTTTTTTTTTTAAGACTGCCAATTCCAGATTTCATTCTACCATATTATCTGCGCATGAACCTGTAGTTTGAAAAACACCGATCTAGGGCAGGTGCCTCCCCCTGGACGTTTTGACTGAGGCTGCAATTTATCCGTAGTGTGAAGTGGGTAGGAGGGGAGAGTGACACTTTCTAGGTGGCACAGACATTTAGGTTCTCCCGCTGCAGGGTTAAAGCACGACTCTCATAAGGGCTGGCAGAAATTCCAGAGCATGGAAGCTACCTGAGAATGGGAGGAGAGGCAGGTGGAGCTGGGCCAGAAGCTGAATAAACATCTGCCTTCTCAATGAATTTTCCTTGTGTGTCGGATTTGTGCCAGGCACTGTGCTGGGCCTCATTTCTTCTTCCGACCTCTTTTTGGGTGGAGGAAAAAATTGTCTCTACTTCCCAGAGAGGGAAAGAGCTTCCCACCATCTAACTTCAGATAACAGTAACAGTGCCCTGTCTTGAGCTCTCACTGCGGTCAGGCGCTGAGTTGAGCGTTCTGCGTGTCATATCATCCTATATACCCAAAACAAACCTAAAAGGGATTATAATCTCCCCACTTTACAGGTAGACTGAGGCAGTGAAGGAGCGGCCAGGACTGGAATCTAGGTCTGAATGTTCCAAAGCCAGCTCTTAACAACACGGGGGTGATGATGCAGGGGTGGGGAGTGGTTTCTAGGCCTTTATTTTCGGGGAGGAGTAACTCTCCCTACCCCATGATCCTGGGAACCCTGGGGTCTGGCTGTGCTGAAGCCCAGTGGGAGATGAAGGAGCGAAGGAGCAGAGCGGGTTGCAGGGGTCCGCACCGGCCAGTTCCCAGGGTATCTCTTAAGGGGATCCTCCCTGTGCTTCAACTTTCCCGGCTGTTTCCTATATTTCCCCGCCTCTCCCGGGCCGGACTCGGCGCGCCGTCGGCCCCCACTCCCCCACCCCTGGGGACCCCCGGAGCTGCCAGCTCTCCAGGATTTGGGAAATTCGTGACGTTCCCTGCCCAGGCTTCGCCAAGGGCGGGGGGTGCGCTGCAAGGGGCCATCGCGCAAGTGCGGCCCCGGCCTCCGCCGCAAACGGCCGGCCTCATCTGGGGCCGGGGACTCCTGGAGGAGGCACGCCAACTGGCGCATCGGGCGGTCCTGGCGTCCCTGCCTTTCCCATCGCCCGGCTCCGAGACTCGCCGCCTCTGCCGCCCTGCCCGCGGGTGTGCGGTCGCTTCCCTCCGCTCCCCGTTATTCTTTGCAGACGCTCCCCGGCGCCGGGCATGGGCGCCGCCGCCGCCGCTGCCGTCGGTCCTCGGGCCGGATTCCGCGCGCGGGTGGGTGAGCGTGGGGCCCCGGCCAGTCCGACCCCGGGCACCTGCGGGCCGTGGGGGCGGTGGTGGCCGCGTCGGCACCTGCGGCCAGGTGCATCCCCCGCTGAGACCACTTGCCACCGTCGCTCCCCCTCCCACCCGCGGGACAAAGGGCGGGGGCGGGGGCGCATCCCCACTCACGACCTTCCCCCGCACTGCGCACGCGCCCAGCTCCCCAACGGGCGATCGCCTTGATCGCCCACGCGAGTGCGTGGGGTGACCGGGGGTGGGGAGGCGCGGCTCGTGGCTTGGGCCCCCACCCTGCGCCTGGAAGTTGGGGGCACACTCTCCCTCCCCCGCACCTCTCACTTTTTTGGCCCCGAGGCGACCTGTGATGAGGTTCTGTCCTATTTCGGCCAGGATGTGCCTGCTCTGTCGACCCCACCGGTCCTTCTTCTTCCAGCACCCTCGTTCTCTAGAGTCTAGGAGTTTGTAACCCCAGGGGTCCTCCCTCAGTCCTGAGGGGTCTGGGTCCCCTCCTCCATCAGACCCAGGAGTCCCGGCCCTCAGCACGCCCTCCCGCAGTCGTGAGCCCCAGCTCCCCCGGGATGTCCCCGAAGAGTCCGTCTGTGTTCCTTCATCTGTGGCTGCTGTTTCTGTCCAGTGCCCCTGAGGCTCTCAGCTGCTGGGGTCCGCAGGAGGCCGCACCATGAATGAGCGAAACATTAGCCGGAGGAGGACAGGTGAGGAACTGGACCTTGCTCCACCCTTGGTCCCACAGCTGCTGCCTGTTGTCCCTGCCCTTTCCTCTCCAGGGCTGCGTGGTTGGGGGCTGGTCCGAGGCTCCTTGGGACTTCCCTGGGGTGACCCCGGCCTCTTTTTTCCAGTGAAGAAGGACAATGAGGCCTTCGAGATTTCCATCCCCTTCGACGAGACGCCCCACCTAGACCCACAGATCTTTTACAGTCTGAGCCCCTCTCAGGGAAACTTCGAGGGTGAGTTGGTTGAAAGGGGACTTGAGTCAGGCAGGGGTGCAGGGCCCTGAGGCCTGGGGTCGACCAGGGTCCTCTGCTGTCCCTAGAGCCTCCGGGGGCTGCGTCCCCGACTGTGGCCCTGATGAACGGTGTTAGGGCCCAGCTGCACATGGCCCTGGAGAGGAACTCATGGCTGCAGAAGCGCATTGAGGACCTGGAGGAGGAGAGGGACTTCTTGCGGTGTCAGCTGGACAAGTTCATCTCCTCTGCCCGCATGGATGCAGGTGAGGCCGCCAGTCCCCTCCCCATCTCACTCCTGGGCCCCGGCACCCAGCTCGGCCCTCCTCAGGGACACAGGACCCTTCTCACCCACACTCATCCTCTGGCGGCTCAGGGGGACCTGTCATTTTGCCCGCTCCTTGCACCTGTGGCCATGTCTGGGGCTTCAAGCCCAGCTTCCTTCCTGCTTGAGTCCTTCTGCTGCTGGACAGGACACTGTGCCCTGCTGGTCCATGTATTCTGAACACTGCCCCATCCCCTTCCCTTATAGGGCTTGTCTCTGCCAAATCTTTAGCTGTGTTTTCGTGGATCCAGACTCTCCTCTCCCCTTCCTGCCGTTCAGCCCCTGGCTGGCTCCCTCAAAAACTTCCGCTTCCCTCTCTGTGAAGTCAGCTGAAAGTCTGGGCAAAGGGCCTGTGTTTTTTCAACACCTACTTTACTGAGGACCCCTCTGCTCTTGAGCCACCTCTAGCCTGAGTTGCTGGGGCCTCCCACCATCCACCCACACTGACGGGAACCTACCAAGGATGGTCAGGCCCAGGGGCTTCTGGATTTCCTCGGTGGGAACCCCAACACTGGACCTCCAAACCCACCCTTCGGAGGGCCCTGCCGGGAAGAACCCCCGCTGCTTCCTCTGTCTGGGTGAGGGTGGGCGCCCGCCTGCCCTTCCCAGCGCACTAGACCCAGAGACTAAGGTTTCCCTCCGGGTCTGCACTCCCATCCCTACCCAGGCTTTGCCTGCCTCCCCGCTTATAGAGGCCTCACTGGGTCCCCAGAACACCCCTCCTCCACCGTGGGAACCCCACAAAGTCAAAGACTGTCTCGAGGTCCCCGGGACTCTCTTGGTCCACTGGGCCCCTCCCCCAGACCTCTTGCCACCGAGTTGAGGAGCATCCTCAGCCCATGCCCCACCCCACAGAGACTTGGGATCTCTGTCCCCAAATCCCAGCTGCTTGTGGAACTTCAGCATCTACAGTGCACTTCCTGCCTGTTCCCTCCTTGGGGACCCCTTCCTGGGGACCTGTGTGACAGTGCTGTCGGTCCCCACCTGGCCGACTCCTCCTCCCTCCCTCCTGTTCGTGAAGTTCACGCATGCGCGTGTCTCCTCTCACCTCTCCAGAGGACCACTGCCGGCTGAAGCCTGGGCCCCGGAGGGCTGAGGGGGACGGCAGAGGCGGGGCTGGGGGCGAAGCCTCAGACCCCGAGTCGGCTGCCTCCTCACTCAGCGGAGCATCTGCACAAGGCAGTAACGGGGAGAGGAAGAGGCAGAAGCAGAAAGGGGGCACTGGCCGGAGGCGCTTCGGGAAGCCCAAGGCCCGAGAGAGGCAGCGGGGTAAGCGAAGCACAGGGGGTGGGGGGCTCTGGGGCTCTGGGCTGGGGACTTGCTGTGTGACCTCCAAGGAGCTCCCCCTTGTCCCCCCAAGCCTTGGTCTCCCCATCAGCAAAGAGACCAGACCTGGTTGTCTGTCCCGGCCTCCACGCGTGGTCCTGGTTTACAATCCTTAAATCTGTGTCCACCCTCACCGTCGCCTGGGGCTTGACCTTCCTGAGCCTTGGGCTCCTGTCAGTAACAGGGGAGGGGGCGATGGCCCAGGTGGGCTGAACTCCACCCTTGAACCCACTCCCTCCTTCATTTTTCCTCCTCATCCCCCTCCCTGGGCTTGCCTTCTCTGATTTTCCTCTGGTCCGACTTCTGTCTACATTTCTTCCGCCTCTTGTAACTCTCACTGCTTTTCCTCGTTCTCTGTTTTGTTCTCCTGATCTTCTGGCCTCCCCTTCCCACTTCCTCTCTCTGCCCCCCCCCCCATGCCTCTCTCTCGCTCTCTCCCCTCGGCCCTGCAGTGAAGGACGCCGACGGTGTGCTCTGCCGCTACAAGAAGATCCTGGGCACCTTCCAGAAGCTGAAGAGCATGTCTCGAGCCTTCGAGCACCACCGAGTGGACCGCAACACGGTGGCGCTGACCACGCCCATCGCGGAGTTGCTCATCGTGGCCCCCGAGAAGCTGGCGGAGGTGGGCGAGTTCGACCCCTCCAAGGAGCGTCTGCTCGAGTACTCACGCCGCTGCTTCCTGGCCCTGGACGATGAGACCCTCAAAAAGGTGCAGGCCCTCAAGAAGAGCAAGCTGCTGCTTCCCATCACTTACCGCTTCAAGCGGTGATTCCGCCCCACCTGGCCCGGGACACGCCCCCGGCCCCTCTTTCCCTCCCCCTCCGCCCTCCCGGCATTGGTCAAGCGTGTGTAGGAGTGGTGGGCCCTCACGAGGGCATGGGGGCGGATGGGTGGCCTGTTTCTGCGCGTGCCTCTCTCCCTCCCCTCCTGCGGACCGCCACCCCCTTCCCGGGTCCCTTGTATATAGATCTGTCCCTTTGCCTCTCTCATTCTTAGCATCCTCCCCGTCCTCCGCATTCCCTGGGGTGGGGGCGGTCC